>NC_045552.1:52405269-52490269 GCF_009769535.1 Thamnophis elegans
CAGTTTGAATTAGCTTTTTGGTCCTCTGTTCCCAGTTCACAGAATCAAATAGCTGTTAAGGGGCTGAAAGGGGCCAGTGGGGTTTAAGCTCTGTACCAAGTGCAGGTTAATCACATTGATTCCAGAACTGACAAACGATCATCTTAGTCTTGATTTCCAAACGAACTTTATGCGTTGCTATAAACCTCTCCCCAAATGACAACATATACAAGGCCAGGTAACTGTAAGAAGTAAGTTTATAGATTATTGCAGACTTTAAGTTTATTGCAGGCTCTACATTTATGGCTTTAAGTTACCCAACACAACATTTTCCTCTCTTTATTCTAATTTATGAACATAAATCAGCATGTCCAATTCAGGAGATTCAGAAAATATAGGATAGAAGATGAAAAGAAAAAAGAAAAAACACAGAATAAGACAACAATGTGATACAAACCTTACATCAGTGTTTCTCAACCCTTGGCAACTTGAAGATGTCCGGACTTCAACTCCCAGAATTCCCCTGGGGAATTGAAGTCCGGACATCTTCAAGTTGCCAAGGTTGAGAAACACTCCCTTACATGTTTCTCTCTCTCTCTCTCTCTCCCTCTCTCTCTCTCTCCCTCTCTCCCTCTCTCCCTCACTTCCTCCCTCTCCCTCTCCCTCCCCCTCCCTCTGTGTGTGTGTGTGTGTGTGTGTGTGTGTGTGTGTGTGTGTTTCCAGATACAGAATTTCATGTGGTATCCGGGGGAAAGAGTGATTTATAACCTTGCTAAGATTAGACAGAAAAACAGAACTATTTGACACCGAACACTTTTTAATTTTCAAAGGCTCGCACCAAAATGACATCTAAGCGTTTTAAAAAGAAAGAGGGAGGAAGAAAACAGTTTTCAGACATCATATAAATGTTGGGCATGAAAGGATATCTTCTGGGGATTAGTACCATGTTCATTCAAGACAATTGAGTTTATTGCGGGCCCGATAAACAAAATAACGTTGAAGACCCAGTTGCAATATATTTATAAAATAATCTCACTAATAATCTGTTAGATCAGGTCCAGGATGCAGCCTGCACTGATTAATTGTTCTAACTGTCAGGAAATTTCTCCTCAGTTCTAAGTTGCTTCTCTCCTTGATTAGTTTCCACCCATTGCTTCTTGTTCTACCCTCAAGTGCTTTGGAGAATAGTTTGACTCCCTCTTCTTTGTGGCATCCCCTGAGATATTGGAAGACTGCTATCATGTCTTCCCTAGTCCTTCTTTTCATTAAATTAGACATACCCAGTTCCTGCAACCGTTCTCCATATGTTTTAGTCTCCAGTCCCCTAATCATCCTGGTGGCTCTTCTTTGCATTCTTTCTAGCATCACAACATCTTTTTTACATCGTGGCAACCAAAACTGGATGCAGGATTCCAAGTGAGGCCTTACCAAGGCATTATAAAGTGATATTAACACTTCAAGTGATCTTGATTCTATCGAACAAAGCGAACAATGTAAAGCAGTGAGCAAAGTTCTTCAGCCGATGGTCAAACTAGCTTTGTCAATAATTCAACTCATGTAGTGTGGTAACTGTTGTGTATTCAGATACATGAAAAAGGGCCAGCAACCTTCCTGCTGAGCCCTAATTGGCCTAGAGGCATTAGAGGCTGTTGCTAGCCTCCATGAAACATCTAATCTCCCCTGATTGGCCAGGTACTGCATCAGCCGTTGCTGTGCAGTACCAGGCCCCTGATTGGTTATTAAGTTGTTACATTTTCTATAAATACTGGGGCGCGATCTGTTCGTATTGGAATCGCTGTCACCTTACTTATGTATAATAAATTCCATCTTACTGGCTATTCCATGGCTCCTGTGATCCCTTCAAACCCATCTACAACACTGGCGACGAAGGTGGGATTTGCGATTCCCACGGAGCCTGGAACGAGAAGAAATAGCCAGTCGCAGCAACCTCTACTTCGCACAACTCCAGAGGCTACCAAGCCTCCCCCGTTGGAGTCTGCTGGCGTCTACGCCAACTTGGCATCGATCTGGCACGGTCTCTGCCCGTGGGACAGAGAGCCGCCGATGCGCAAGGACGAGCAACAGACCGTGAGGCTCAACCGTGAAGAGCCCGTGAAGGACCCGCCAGAACCCACGGCCAGCATGCGCCCAGCTGAAGGAGAGTCCAGCAAGAGAAGCTTCAACCTCTGCGGAAGCCAATCTCAGCTGGTACTGTTTGGGCCCGAGGTCGTTGGGTGGTCTGTGCACTTCACGGAGCCAGCCAGCCGTGCCGATCGCCAAACTGCGTCGCGATCCGGCAACTCAGCCTGCCTGCGAAGTCTGCCTGCCTCTCTGCTGCTAAGGCTGCCCACCAGCCAGCCTGCAAAAAGTAAAGCCTCGTTGCCTTCAAGAGAACTGCCTGCCTTCTCACGAAGTCTGCCTGCAAACCCATCTACAACATTCGCGCCCCACCGAAGGGAAAGGAGGAGCCTGCCTCCTCGGCCTCCCGACGCCTCCACGTCGGCCTCCGCACCCGCCTCCACGGCCTCCGCACCCGCCTCCACGGCCTCCGCGCCTCACCGCTCGTCCCAGCGACGCCTCCACGGCCTCCGCGCCAGCCCTCTCGGCCCTCCGTCGCCTCTACGGCCTCCCACGGCCTCTGCGCCTCCCAGAAGGGCCCCGATGTCCCCACGGCCTCCGCGCCAGCCTCCTCGGTCTCCCCGATGCCTCTACGGCCTCCCATGGCCTCCGCGCCCCCCCCAGAAGGGCCCCATGCCTCCGCGCCGGTCTTCACGGCCTCCCCGAGCCTGCCGCTGTGCCTCTCCTCCGGCCAAAGCTGTCATTCCCTCCCGACCTGCCTGCCTCACCGATCTCCATGCTGCCGGCCAATCCACACCTCCGTGAAAGCCATCAGCGAGCCGCGAGCCGACCTTCAAGCCAGGACTGTAAAAACTTAATGGGGTTTGTTGGGCATGCGCAGTACGGGAGGGGGGGAAAATTTAAATAAAATAGAAATGTGAATAAAGCAACTGGAGGGAAAGGGAGAAATGTGAGAAACTTGTAAAAAATGAGCTAATAAAAAATGTGTACTTAGCTGGTGGAAGAATAAAATGAGAAGTTAGAATATAATTAACTGGAGGGAAGGAGAAATAGAAATGTGAATAAAGTAAATCCCAGGATGCTCCCAGGGTTCTTCTAATGTCAGAGCAGAATTGCTCTTAAGTGAACCACACACACACATGTATTTGTAACATTCAAGGAACGGCTTGAGATGAATTAATAAAATGGGGGAGCTGCTTGAAATGTTAATAAAAGATGCACATAACCTGGGGAAAATGCAAATGTAAGTTTACAATGTTCTGGAATTTTCAAAGTTGCTAGTTGGGAATTTTTGGGTCCACCCCCCCCCCATCAACAGATCTGGGGGGAAGGGGTGTTGTGTATTCAGATACATGAAAAAGGGCCAGCAACCTTCCTGCTGAGCCCTAATTGGCCTAGAGGCATTAGAGGCTGTTGCTAGCCTCCATGAAACATCTAATCTC
Organism: Thamnophis elegans; assembly: GCF_009769535.1. Taxonomy (NCBI): domain Eukaryota; kingdom Metazoa; phylum Chordata; class Lepidosauria; order Squamata; family Natricidae; genus Thamnophis; species Thamnophis elegans. The sequence goes on from NC_045552.1 coordinate 52,408,770, forward strand.
CCCTGATTGGCCAGGTACTGCATCAGCCGTTGCTGTGCAGTACCAGGCCCCTGATTGGTTATTAAGTTGTTACATTTTCTATAAATACTGGGGCGCGATCTGTTCGTATTGGAATCGCTGTCACCTTACTTATGTATAATAAATTCCATCTTACTGGCTATTCCATGGCTCCTGTGATCCCTTCAAACCCATCTACAACAGTAACCTTCGAAAACCACTGCAGAAACACAGGGATCTTGTCTGTCTTTCGGCTCTAACGTAGACAAACCGCCGCTTCCTTTTCAAGGCGGCCCTATCTCCTGAGCGATCTCATTTCCAGGCCCCGAGAAAGGAGCCGACGTATTCAAACCTAGCCAGCGTAATAGCTCAGCTTCCAAATTACTGTTCCCGTGTGAAAGGCAGTGGCTCCATTAGAGGTTTTTGAAAGTTATGGCTGACGGTGACACTGTCGGTGCAGGACTCCAAATGAGGTGGTAGAAGGACCCATCAGAGTCATCATCATCCCCATAATTGGATGAACTACTGCCAAGGTTCAAGGGAAGCATAAAGCATTTGCCATTATTCTCAAAGATAAGACTTTATCCGTGACACATAATCAAAAGGGTATTACTTTTTAAAGATAAATACATCACGGTATGCTGAGATGTACACCTAATGAACTAAGATGAAAACCTGACCCTTGACATTTTGAGATGTTACTATTAGAAGAAGAGCCATTGATTTTTCGGGGGGTGGGTGGGGGGTGGATGGGAGGGGTTCGGTCCCTTTTACTACACCTTCCGAAAATAATTGCCTTAGCTACACCATCAATTGTTTATACACCAGACTTTCCAATGCCAAGAATTATACATTTTCCCTTCCGTTTGTTTCAAAGACAAAGGAAAAAGAGAAAATGGCTAACTTTGGGCTTTGAGAAACTTCAGAATAAATGCAAGGGTCTTATTTTTCCTGTGGAAGACAATATATCAGAGCTTAGGATATGAGTTGTGGCTCAGAGGCACCCTAGCTTTAATTGTATTTCAAGCATGAACTCACATTCTGTGGACTTATAACAGATGATGACCTTTGGGTTTTTGATGAAGTGGAATATGGGAATAAAAATAAAGTCATCTTTTTTTTTCTTTTGCAGGATCGGAAAAAAAGTAATATCTACTTTTAGCTCCATACAATCGCTGCTATTTAAATACAGACTTATACAGAGATATTCCTCTATCATCTATATCATCTGTCTCTCCCCCCCCCCCACCCCCAGTGGATTCATTTCATGAATATATACTGATACTCTTTTGAGCTCAGACCAGTATCCAAACAATCCGAAAGGCCAAAGGCCATCAAAGAACTAAGGAGTTGGATTTAGTTTCCTTTGCTGCAAAATCCATGGGGAGGTTTCCTCCTTTGGGGTACACTGTGAAAAATGCATGAGAACTGGTACTGTCAGAGGAAGAAAGGGGGTGGGGGAACCCTAAGGATTTCAGAGCATGTATAGGTTCCACACATAGTATTGTTTCATAGGATATGTGTGGACCACTCATGTATTAAGACTGTGCATACTTTGAAAAAGACTTGGGAGAAATGCTTTGGACTCCTGTATAGGTGACTGCTTTTTCTTCAAGCGTCATCATTTGTTTTCAGGTCAGTGAGTCAGGACAAAAAAGATGAAGATCACGATGATGATAGAGGTGTTAACTCATGTTCATTAAGATTATTCTTAAAGCAACTATCTATCTATCTATCTATCTATCTATCTATCTATCTATCTATCTATCTATCTATCTATCTATATCTATCTAGCTATCTAGCTATCTAGCTATCTAGCTATCTAGCTATCTATCTATCTATCTATCTATCTATCTATCTATCTATCTATCTATCATCTCTATCTCTCCTATCTATCTCTCTTCTATCTATCTATCTATCTATCTATCTATCTAGCTAGCTAGCTAGCTATCTAGCTATCTAGCTATCTAGCTATCTAGCTATCTAGCTATCTAGCTATCTAGCTATCTAGCTATCTAGCTATCTAGCTATCTAGCTATCTATCATCTCTGTCTATCTATCTATTTATCTATCTATCACCTCTATTTCTCATCTCTATCTCTCCTATCTATCTGTCTGCCTGTCTATCTATCTATCATTTATCTATATTTTTCATCTATCTATCTATATTTATCATTTCTATCTATCTACATATTTACCTACCTGTCTCTTCTCTCTTCTCTCTGTCTGTCTGTCTCTGTCTGTCTGTCTGTCTGTCTGTCTGTCTGTCTCTGTCTCTCTGTCTGTCTGTCTGTCTCTCTCTCTCTCTCTCTCGACGAGAGATGTGGTGTTTGTGTGAAGACTGATGTGCTTCTTTTGATTTATTTTCGAAGCAACTTTAGGTAAGATATAGATATATAGACAGAGCAGGGGGAAGATATTTATCTTCAGTAATAATTAAAATTTCAATAGGATTTTATCATAATCATGTAAAAGATGATAGGACATTTCTCCGACACTTCCACCACTGAGTTCTTGCTGTGTTAGCGGATGCTCCAACTAGTGTTATTACCACTGCTGCTACTAACTGGTCAGAAGCAATTATTGTTCAACCACACAGTTTAAAGGGCAAAGTGGCAATGCTTATTATATTATTACAGCAACTACACTTATTCTTGCAAAGAAAGCAAAACATGCTATTTTTTCCCTCCCACATAAATATGACTTCCAGGAAGTGTTGCTTTAATAAATATGTGCTGATATTCAGAACAACTTCTTGAGAGTTGTTTAATTGTTTGAATATGTTGACTTAGGCTTTATTACATAGTCCCCTCACACTACTGTACTAACTGCATTTGTGCAGTTACTATTGGAATGTGATTTACCTTCACAGTTTACTCTCTTGCAGATTTCTTTTACTTTTCAACTTTCTTTGTCAGCGACGCATTTATCCAACTTAGTGAATTACATTGAATAGGTTGCATTTCCAGATGCTGTCAGAGTCATCGAAAATGTCTCAATGATGTAGATAAGAGGTGGTAGAACATAGACTGGAATCCCAGGAAGGAAGGGCTCTTTCCCAAAAGGCAAAAAGACAGTGGAGCCTGGAAAGTCTGGTGGGCAGGAAGAAAGCAAGCATAGATCAAAAATTGCTTGGAGATGGGAGATGCTTCTAATGTAATTTACCAGATGCCCTTTGACTATGTAGGACAAATGGAGAGGAAACCAGATTTGTTGGTATTCTGACATTGCAATGAACAAGGACATATATTCAATTTCCTAGCTACTAAGATTGTTGGATGAGCAGATACAAAAACAGCCAGGGAAATGATTGAAGCCTAGGAAACGGGTTCCTTATCATTCAACAGGAGTGCTGGTTTACCACCAGCTTATGGGTTAAGATTGGCAGCACAAGAAAACAACAGCCAATACACCAATCAACCAATAGGAAGCCATACCCAACCAGGCACCACATAAATAGCTGCACATTGTAGATCTGTTTGCTTAATAATTAGTTTACTATTGGTGAGGGATTGGTTGCATTTTGTAGGAGGCAGATTAAGGCTCACTGGTGTCCTAAATCTTGGTGCCCCCTCCTTTATACATACTGTACATATCTTTATTGGGGTTTTTTTCTTTCTCAACTTTGTTGTGCCCCCTTGGGCCTGGTGCCCTAAGCACGTGCTTAGTCTGCTTAATGGTTAATACACCACTGCGCATAAATATGATGCATAGAGCAACCCAAAGCACACATTCTGGTAGAGAGACGTTCCCTGGGGATGGATTCCAGTCTGACTCAGATTAGATCCTGCAAGCACAGTCCCTCCTTAGCAATTCTTAAAATCCGTCTATAGTTATGCAGTTAAATACTTTAATCTGGCAAGATTCTGTCTATAGGTGAACAACAATAAAGAAGCCACTCAGTAATAAACTCCAGATGCCATTTTTGGTCCTTTGGAGAGTTGCACGTTATTTTTTTAATATAATGATATGGACTTTTTCTTTTGCTTTAAGGGCAAAGTGAAACTGTCAGTGGCACTTTCTTTTTTTCAATCTATTAAATGCATCATTAAGAGGGGGGAAAAAGGATTTAAGGGTATCTGCTGTAGATCTAAGTTTGGCATCTGCCTTTGGGTATAATTTATGCCTCCTACAAAATGCAACCTTTGCAAACAGTCCCTCACCAACAGTAAACTAATTATTAAGGAAACAGTTCTACAATGTGCAGCCTGATGTGGAAGCATTAATCACTCTGTTCTGCATCTTGAGAGAACCATCCTTCTGGCACGAGGACAATGAGAAGCTTTCTGGAATTCGCGCCGAAATCCACAAAACATGACACTAATTTAATATGTCTCAGAATGAAGACATGAGACTAGTGCGTAGGTTGGATAAAAGGCCAACTGCTTTATTCATTCACTGAACGGATCTAACACGGAGTAAAAGATTCGCTGTTGTTTCTACTGGAGCCACCTGATGCTCTCCGAATGGTTTGGATTACCGGTGCCTCATTTTTCTTGTTTCTGGTGCCTCATTTTCCTTGTTTCTCATTACCATTAAAGTCAAAAAACAACATCTCAGCCATCTTCAGAAAGCTGATATCTATCTTGCCCAAATGAATCCGATCCTGACTGGCTCAAGGTTGACTCAGCCTTCCATCCTTCTGTGGTGGGTGAAATGAGGAGCCAGATTGTTGGGGGCAAGAGGCTGATTCTGTAAATAGCAATAGCAGTTAGAATTATATACCGCTTCATAGGGCTTTCAGCCCTCTCTAAGCAGTTTATAGAGTCAGCATATCGCCCCCACAGTCTGGGTCCTCATTTTACCCACCTTGGAAGGATGGAAGGCTGAGTCAACCTTGAGCCGGTGAGATTTGAACCGCCGAACTGCAGATAACAGTCAGCTGAAGTGGCCTGCAGTACTGCACTCTAACCACTGAGCCACGTCCAAATCACTTGGAGAGGGCTGTAAAAGCACTATGAAGCAGTATATAAGTCTAAGGGCTATTGCAATTGCTATACACTAACAAATGGTTTTCCTATCTACAATTATTAGAAGGGCTTAAATAGGCAAAAGATTTTACGGATTTGATGAATGGAAATGAATCACACACAAATGTACTTTATGCAAGTTATTTTTTTCGCTAATTTATTAGTAGTTGGTTTTTAGTCTTCTTTTTAAAACTTGAATGAACAGATCTGGCTATTCTATGTTTTCAAGACTGGTCTCTGCTTCTCACATTCATAATCCTCTTCTTTAAAGTTGAGAGGTGAAGTTTTGCAAGAGCATCATTCAAGAAAGGGCAAAGAAGCTCTCATCCCAAAGATTATCCTAGCCCATGATAAACACATGCCAGAGGTGTTGTTAGGAATATAATTCTAATGGTTGGGTTGGCAATATATAAATCATGTAACAATGTTGTACCTGTTTTCTTTAAAGCATACTGTAAAATGTGATTGGTTGCTGTTTTCCTCAGTTGGCCATAAGAGGGAGCCAGAATGACTGTTACCTCTCTCTGTTAGTTAGATACTGGGCTGATCTGATCTGAGTACCGTGAGCTATTGTAAGTTTTGCAACTGTTCGCAAACTTTGTGTACCGGACTGATTATATGATTACTGGACTATGTTATTTGGATTATCCCTTAACTGAAAGACGTTGATGACTGACTATCTTATCCGTGTATGACTTGGACTGTTTGATGGACTCTGATACCTCTATTTCCACGAAAGTAAAAGCCTATTTAAACTGTAGTGTCTCTGTATGCTGGTTTGTGTGTTCTCCAACACAACTTTCACAATGCTTCGCTGAACATACTCGCTCTCCCAATGTGGAGCTTACCTAACAGGTGTCATGCAGAGCTCTCTCTGTGGGCACTTGTGCTGTCACCAACTGCTTTTCCAGGTTCTGTTGGGTGCATGCACATCAGCCAGCTCCTCTCTTCTTCTGGGTTCCATCACCTGCATGCACGAAGACCAGCTGGCTGGTGCGCATGCATGTGCTGGAACCCAGAAGAGCAGCTGGCCGCCACACTGGAGGTGCGTTCCTACTGATTTGGACCGGTTCAGCCAAGTAGGTAATAACTCGGCAGACCACGTGCCCTGAACCAGTTCTATTGGATGTAGGTCTTGTTTTTTGCTTCTGCGCATGCCCAGAAGTGATTTTTTTATTTCTGCGCATGCGTGCGTGCATGCAAAGTGCATCCCTGAGCGAACCGGCAGTAAAAGAAGCCAGAACCCACTGCTGTGCCTTATGCTCGCACACTGGCCAGCTGTTCTTTTCCAGATCGTGGTGCTCCTGGGCACGCAAATGACCCTGCGTGCATGTACACACACACACACACACACAAACACGCTCCAGTTTTGGCACTCAGTGCCGAAAAGGTTAACCCTCCCTGTCCTAACCACTTTAGGTTTTTTAGGTGATAGAAATTAGGACAGATTGAAAGCTACACTTATTCCCAGGATGTAACTGAAGTTTGGTACACTCACACTTTCAGGGCTCATCTTCCTGGTAGGACGTTCCATGCAGATTCAACTGAAGGAGATTCTGTTGCTTTTCGTCTGTGCGTTTTTTTTCTGGTTTCTTATTCATTTCAATTGAGTTTTTCTGAGTTCCACACAGAGAGAGAGACACACACACGGACAAAGCAGAACAAAACATTCTCGAGGAACAAGTTTGTTAAGGAACTTTATTGATTGAGAGAATTGGGCACACTCAGCTCAGTAGCAATCGGTTTGGCATAACACAGGAGTGTGTGTGTGTGTGTGTGTGTGTGTGTGTGTGTGTGTGTGTCTTTTACCCAGGAAGCAAAACCCTTCAACTTGCAATGTTATTCTTCTCCGATAACAATGCCTGTCTCCTTTTGTCGTGTGCCTTACTATCCATCCTGCCCAGTAGCAGAAATCTCTCCACGCACCTCCTGCTATTTATAATCCACTCTGCCAAGTTACTTGTCAATTATTATTATTTTTTTGTCACTCGGTGCCATGCCATTCATAGGCCGTTTATCTTTCCTTTGCATTCTTGCAGCCTGTGGACCATCGCTTTGAAGAGCATCTTAAAAGCATCTCGACTTAATGATACCAGCCAAAACCTCATCCTTTCGCATTCGTAATTCTCCGCATTAATGGGCTCGCTGTCGTTTCTTGACTATTCTTTTTCCTGGGTGCACGTAAAATTTTGGATAAACATGACACGTCGGAGAATGGTATCTTTCTTTTAATTCCTTGTCTTGTACTTACAAAGATTGAAATGTTTGTTATCACTCAGCTGAAAGGTTTTTATCTGAACATTAAGAAAAGAACAGATTTTTTTTCTTTTCACTTGTGGGGTTTTCTTTTTATACCGCAGTTTTGATTCACTGTCTTGATTTCTCTGAATTTGGATCCATCGGACATATATATATATACACAATCCACCTTCTCTTATATCTGCAAAGCAGAAAGATGTGGTTATTGCCTGTAGAGATTCTCCATCATCCAGGTCATGGTTGTCCCAAAGGTGCTTTTTCAAGAGGCAAGGGGACTTTCTTGGTTTTTCTTTTCTTTTGAAGACGTTTCACTTCTCATCCAAGAAGCTTCTTCAGCTCTGACTAGATAGTGGGGAGTGGAAGGGTTTATATTCCTTGCAGACAGCTGGACACTTGCATCCTATTAGAGGGTGATTGAAGCACTTGGAGGTTTATCTGTGTCCTCAGGGCCACCTGAGTGGTGAAAATGGTTCCTGTAGTCTTCAATTGTACAGCTAAAAGTCTGCAGAGTTTCTCAGTCATCCAGGTCTATAGCATTATGGTTAGGTGTTGTGGCCCAGCAGGAGCCGTTGGAGTTGCCACCAGACTCCGACAGCAAGGGGCCTTATGAGTCGGCTCTGGAGGATGTGGAGGACAGGGTTCCGACTCCGAGAAGGGCGCAGGGAGGTTGGTTGGCCACCAGGAGGCACCTGAGCTTTGGACCAGTGGGGAGGAGACAAGGGAGTGTGATCCAGATGTCATGCATTGGAGCAGTGGGGAGGAGCCAAAGGAGTTGTTCCTGGATGCCTGGCACCAAAGAGCTAATAGTCTAATAGAAACAGTTGTGCAGTTATAGGAGATAATTGCACTCAGCCAGTGGTAATTAGGCTCCTCTCAAGACTACAAAAGGAATGATTGTGCACACGCCCTTTTGCAGGAGTCAACGTATTCACTAAAGTTGGAGAACTTTCGTGGCTGGCTTGGCAGGCTGGCTTGCTGCCAAGGTTAGTCTGTGCTGGATTGCTGCCAACATCTGGACTGTGCTGGATTGCTGCCAAGGTCCTGTCTATCTGTTAATAAATCCTTGCAGTATCTTTGTCTCGGCGTGCTTTGGCGTAGGACGAGGGGGGTCAGAACAGTTAGGGTATAGCAAATAACTCTGGGTAGCTCATAATTCAAAACATGCATTCCCATCACAATTAAAAAAAAATTTCAAAACAATACAAATGGTTAAAAAAGCATTAAAACAATAAAAAGAAAAACATTAAAATGTCTATCCCAAAGGTGCTTTTTCAAGAGGCAACTGGAATTTCTGTTTTGTTTTTTAAAGACGTTTCACTTCTCATCCAAGAAGCTTCTTCGGCTCTGTCTAATTAAAATTCCTAATTCAAAGTACATACCAAAACAGGATATCTGGCCTGTTAACCCCAAGCCTGGAAACATTTTTAGATTTCTAGCCTGGTGCCCTAACCACTAGGCCAAACTGGCTCTGGGTGATGAGCTGGCTGAAGTACAAAATCCTCCTATGCACTGATAGCTTTGCCATAAGAACCAAGAAACCTCTTGAGCAGGAAGATCTTGGAGCAAAGAACAACAAAAGCACAGTCCCTCCTTAGCAACTAATGAAAATCTGTCTATAGTTATGCAGTTAAATACTTTAATCTGGCAAGATTCTGTCTATAGGTGAACAACAATAAAGAAGCCACTCAGTAGTAACTCCAGATGCCATTTTTGGTCCTATAGCTTTGCCATAAGAACCAAGAAACCTCTTAAAGCAAGAAGATCATGGAGCAAAGAACAACAAAAGTGAGGAGAGATCGTGACTCATGATACGAGCTTGCAACATTCCAACCGGCAAAGATGACAAAATCAGCAAAAAGGAAATGAATAAACCATCCTGTCTTAGCGGGCAGAGAAATTGAGGTGAATCGGGGGACGAGGAAACTTATTTATGGCTTCCCAGGGGTGAGCAGTCTATTAGCAGTGGGAATAGAACACTTTTTTTCTTCCCCTGTCTCGCTAGTCCTTGCAGAATTCAGTGGCAGCAACTTGGCCGGGTGCTGGCCAAGCGTTTCGCAGCCAGGAAAAATGCTACAGACTCAGCATAATCCCCGGGTATTGCGGGAGAAAGGATGGCCAGGATGCAATTTTAAAAAAAAGAAGAAGAAAATGTTGGGAAAATAATTCAGCAGAATCAATAATTACCCTGATGGGGTGGATTTTTTAAAAGAAAAGAAAAGAGGGATCCTAGATGAGGAAAGGAAGGGAAGGGAAAGAAAGGAAAAGAAGGGAAATGAAAGGGAAGGAAAGGAAAGGAGGGAAGCAGGAAAGAAAAGGAGAAAGGAGGAGGAGAACGGAGAGGAGAAGAGAAGAAAGGAAAGGAAAGGAAATCATTGACCGGTTCTAAAATTAACAATGATCCAGAGGTGGTGGGACTTTTGTTAAGTTTACAAACAAAACTAACTCATGAAGATTCCATAAAATCAAATATTTAGAAGACTGAGGTGATATGTGATAAGTTTTCACACCTTGACTACGATTGTTCCCTTCTGTTCATTGCACTAGTTAAAACAAAAGAAACCCCATTCTACATGTAGGCAGTCCTCAACGAATGATCACAATTGGAGCAGAACTTCCCTTGCTAAACAAGACAGTTTTATTAAAGGCGTTGCGCTCAGTTTTAGGAACTTTTCCATCATGGTATGTTAAGCAAATCAGTACCGTTGTTAAGTGAATCATGGGGTCACTAAGCCAGTATGCTCCCCCCCCCAATTGACTTCGCTTGTCATAAGCTTAGCTAAGGAAGTTAACGCATGGCAATCGCATAATCTCAGAATGCTGCAACCATTTTCAAGGGCCCACATTTTGATTGTGTGAACATGGAGAGTGCTACAACAGTTCTAAGTACAAGGACTGGCTGCCAGTCACGGTGCCGTTGTGACTTTGAACGCTTTGAGCCACGATGGGGCAGTGGTTAGAATGCAGAACTGCAGGCTACTTCTGCTGCTTGCTGGCTACCTGCAATTTGGCAGCTCAAATCTCACCAGGCTCAAGGTTGACTCAGCCTTCCGTACTTCCGAGGTGGGTAAAATGAAGACCCAGATTTTTGGGGGGTGGGGTGGTGGTGGGGAATATGCTGACTCTGCAAACTGTGTAGAGCACTATAAAGCAGTATATAGGTCTAAGTGCCATTGCAATTTTCCTTCCTTCTTTCCCTCTCTCCTTCCTTCTCAGTATCGCAGGATAATTCTGCCCACTGCCAGCAGTTCAATCCTGACTGGCTCAAGGTCAACTCAGCCTTCCATCCTTCCAAGGTGGGTAAAATGAGGACCCAGATTGTTGGGGGCAAGAGGCAGACTCTGTAAACTGCTTAGAGAGGGCTGTAAAGCACTGTAAAGCATATATAAGGGCTACTACTATTTTCCTTCCTTCTTTCCCTCTCTCCTTCCTTCTCAGTGGTTAGAATTCAGTATCGCAGGATAATTCTGCCCACTGCCAGCAGTTCAATCCTGACTGGCTCAAGGTCGACTCAGCCTTCCATCCTCCCCAGATCAGTGAAATGAGGACCCAGATTGTTGGGGGAAAGAGGCTGACTCTGTAAACCACTTAGAGAGGGCTGTAAAAGCATTGTGAAGTGGTATATAAGTCAAAGTGCTATTGGTAGAGACTGGACCTCCCATCCTTCCGAGGTGGGTCAAATGAGGACCCAGATGATTGGGGGCAAGAGGCTGACTCTCTAAACTGCTTAGAGAGGGCTGTAAAAGCACTGTGAAGTGGTATATAAGTCTAAATGGCATCACCAAGTGCTATTGCTAAATGAATGGTCATAAGCCAAGGACTACCTCTGCAATATTGACCACTAACCATTGCATTTTTTACAACTCATGGAATAACATCACCCCACCATCTCTGCTGCTACCAGAAACACATGACTGGGGACCTTAAGAGGCGGTTGAGGCGGCTTTCTCCAACTTAAGAAAGTTGTAAACTTTTGATAGAGCTAGCAAATCCAGAATCTGTTGTTGTTGTTCTTTTACTTTTTGTCTCTTTTTTTTTTTTGAAGTGGTCCTTTGATGGGGGAAAGAAAATCTGCTCCGAAATCCTCTATCTGCATCTCTCCAATTATGGTCCATCTCCAGTGGCTTCTGCTGTGTTCCATTCAAATTCATACCATCTGCCACTGTGCCCAGCTTTTAGGCAGACGAGGGCGGTGACACTCCTTATACCATGTGCTCCGTGTTTACCCCTTGCTTATCACACATTCACTCACACCTACACACACACAAAAATACACACACCATGTGCCCAAGCTTGCTGATTAACGAAGCAAAGGTACAATCCAATGGAACTTCGGTTTTCCTGGTTTTTTTATTAACGTTGCCTCGCGTACAACCCCTTAGTTTCTGAATTCTAAAAATCTATCTGTCAACCCTGAGGCGAACCTGGCTTGGGGCCATCTTGGAGACTTCAGGGCAGGGGTGAAATGCTACCAGTTCAGGCCCGTTCACCCGAACCGGTAGTAAAAAGAAAATGCTACCGGTTCAAACAAATAGGTAGCAAAAAAAAAATGCTTTAAAAAGTTTTTAAAACTTCCAACAATCAGCAGTGCCTGATTTTCTGTGAGATTCCTGCTTGTTGCAGGAGTCATTTTGTGTGAAGTCCAGCTGATTTTACATTGTGGGTGAGTCAGTTGTGCAGCCATGCCCACCCGGTCACGTGATCACCAAGCCACGCCTCCCCGTGACCCAACAAAACCGCACTGACAAAACCACGCCGTCAAAATCACACCCACAAAATCGTGCTGACAAATGCGCGCTGACAAAAGCGTGACAAGCACAATTAGGGTTAGGGTTAGGGTTAGGGGTTAGGGTTAGGGTTAGGGTTAGGGTTAGGGTTATAACGTACGTATACGCGTCCCACTATGTAGTTTGTTGATGACGCAATTTTGTTGGCGCGCATTTGTTGGCGCTCATTTATGGGCATGATTTTGACGTTGTGGTTTTGTTGGCGCAGTTTTGTTAGCGCACATTTGTCTAGCGCGCATTTGTCAGTGAACCACGCCTCCCTGGTCACATGACCACCAAGCCACACCCCGCCCAGTCATATGACCACCAAGCCACGCCCACAGAACCAGGAAGTAATTTTTTTGAATTTCACCACTGCTTCAGGGTTGGGGGGGAAATAGTTAAATGGGGTTTTGTAGCCAAAATAATAAAGTTTTTTTTTTTTGTGGGAAACCAAGAACATTCTCAGGGGTGACTGGCCAGAAGTGGTGGATGTAACCAAGCAACCAGCCAACAACTGGATTGGACAATGTGACAAGTGACCTGTGGGGGGCGGGAAAGGGGAAATGTTTACTTTTTAATTAGGTGAAAGCTGCAGGAACTTTTAGAGTCGGCTTTCGCCAGTTGTGCCAATACAATGTATCTAATAAAACAGTTCTTTGAGGAGTTTGCCTGCCTCGGAGTTCTGATTGCTATGGGTGCATTATTTGGAACGCGGAGAGCAGAGTGGCTTGGTGGCCTAGAGGTGGAGCTCTTGCCCCACAATTAGGAGGCTGTGAGTTCAATCCTAGACAGAGGCAAATATTTCTCTCTCTGGGCGCAATGAGAATCTATCTGCTGAACAAAACTCTGCATTGGCAACAGGAAGAGCATCTGGCCATTAAACATTCCCTATATTCCACCCTGCAACTGATTATGGGGTTGTTAAATTATGGTGATTACTTAGAATGCTGATATCGTCTTCTCCTGATTTTCTTTCAAAGCTGAGGATTGGTATTATGAGCCACGAGGGTGCAGTGGTTAGAATGCAGTACTGCAGGCTACTTCTGCCAGCTGCCTGCAATTTGGCAGTTCGAATCTCACCAGGCTCAAGGTTGACTCAGCCTTCCATCCTTCCGAGGTGGGTAAAATGAGGATCCACATTGTTGGGGGCAAGAGGCTGACTCTGTAAACGGCTTAGAGAGGGCTGAAAAGCACTGCAAAGTGGTATATAAGTCTAAGTGCTTTTGCTATTGCTATTATACCTGAGGAAGGGCTATCCCGTCTTGCTGGTGGGGTGATAATAGCTGAAGCTTCCACCTGAATGCGATCCTAATCCATTGAAGGTGCTTCTTCCTGTACAGCGTGCACTTTAGAAATCGTTTGGATGCTGGCAAAGAGGAATAAAAATAAGAACTGAGAGATTTTTATCCATCCATGGGAAATGTCAGTTGTGACGACCGCTTGACCGAGTCACTTCTGTTTATGCATGATAGAGGCTCATTTGAACCAGTGTGAAAAGAAATCCACAGACTCTAAAGGAGGCTGACATGACAGAAGATAATAACTGTTTTCATAAGGTAAAGTCTCCACCTTCGTATAATAACGGAGATTTATACTGGGCTGATTTACAAAAAAAAAAAGGATGGATTTTTTCTGCCAAGATAAACTAAGTCCAGGTAATAATTAGTCAGGATAACTACAGTTTAGTGACTGATTCAGTTAGCAACTGCTCACTACTATAGCAGTGATGAAAAAAAATAACTTTCTGACCAGCCCTCACATTTATAAAGCAAAGGAAAGCGGAAGTAAGATCATATGCACAATCATGGTTTCATATAGTGACTGCTTCACTTAATGGCCAAGTTGCCAGTTGCTATAAATGAGGATTCCTTGTAATTTCAAAATAAAAATAAAAATCTGGAAGCTATTAAGATAGATTTGTTTGTTTGTTTGTTCTTAGCAGGCCAGTGAATGAAGTGGAGAAGAAGGAAAGCAGAAGGAAGGATGTGAATGAGAGAGACAGGGGAAAAAAGAGAGAGAAAGAAAGATGGAGTGAGGGAGGGAGGGAGGGAGGAAGGAAGGAAGGAAGGAAGGAAGGAAGGAAGGAACATCCCTCTTCTTCCTCATCTATTTGCCAGATATCAGCATAAGAGTCTCAAGACTGGACTACTGCAACACGCTCTACATGGGGCAGCCCTTGAAGAGTATTCGGAGACTACAGCTGGTCCAGAATGCAGCCGCACGAGTGATTGTGGGTGTGCCTCGGTACACCCACGTTACACCTATCCTCCGCGAGCTGCACTGGCTGCCTATTGGTCTCCGGATACGCTTCAAGGTGCTAGTTGTCACTTATAAAGCCCTACATGGTATTGGACCTGGGTACTTGAGAGACCACCTTCTGCCAATCACCTCCCATAGACCCATTAGATCCCACAGATTAGGCCTCCTCCGAATTCCATCTGCTGGCCAATGCCGGCTTTCGACCACCCGGAGGAGGGCCTTCTCTGTGGCTGCTCCGGCCCTTTGGAACGATCTCCCCGTGGAAATTCGGACCCTCGCCACCCTTCAGGCCTTCCGTATAGCCGTTAAGTCCTGGCCGTCCCAGCAGGCCTGGGGGTCTCGAGTTCCACCCCTTCTCGAATTTGGTTGTGCTTGTTGTGTTTTTAAATTGTTTTGTATTGTTGTCTTGTTTTTGTCTTACTTTTTGCATTTTGCATTCCCCTCCCCTTGGCTTTTGTTCAGCCGCCCTGAGTCCCTCTGGGAATAGGGCGGCATACAAATTGAATAAATCCAATCCAATCCAAGAGAATTAAAATATATTCCCTGTTCCTCTGCAAATTCTTCTACAAAGTATCTTGAGGCTTAGTGATCTCAATCTGTACGTATAACCTTTGGTCACTAGATGGCAAACTTCCAGATCAGTGAATCGGCTGCAGCCTGACGCCTGGATAATAATATTATTTAAAGAGAAAGCCATCAAAACTACTATTTTCATTAAGCATTACTCTAGTAATCAGGGAAACGATTTTAATCCGGCAACCTGCGTTCTAAATTTGTCATGGATAATGACGGGTTGTGTGATTAGTAGCAAAATATCTAATATATTGAATTGCTGCAGATTGCTTTGAACCGTTCTGCCTTTCCTTGCTAGCTATTAAACTGTTATTTGCTTCCAGTGGGTAACTCACAGTTTGAATTCCTGCAATAAGCGGAGTCATCCGTCAGTATGACTGATTTGGTTTCAGTTTGAAGACTGTTGTGCTGTAACGTTTGAGGAGTTGGTTAGTACAATGGTTAAGGCATCAAAAGTAATTCAGGAGGTTAAGTTCTCTTATGCACTCAGGATAAATGTGAATTGTTTTGTAGATTATTTCATTAAGATACCTACTCCCCCAAATAAATATCTATCTATCTGTCTGTCTGTCTGCCTGCCTGCCTGCCTGCCTGCCTGCCTGCCTGCCTGCCTGCCTGCCTACCTACCTACCTACCTACCTACCTACCTACCTACCTACCTACCTACCTACCTACCTACCCATCTATCTATCTATCTATCTATCTATCTATCTATCTATCTATCTATCTATCTATCTATCTATCTATCTATCTATCTATTGTATATATTGTTGAATTTTGTGGCCAGCATATATCCCTACTGACAATGACTGCCGTTTCATGTGTTTATCTCTGCACTCTTGTCATTTCCCTTATTTTAATACCTTTAGGGCTCCATCTAGGGGTATCGTTATTTTTATTATTAGAGAAAAAGAAAGAAAGTATTTTCGAGCAAATTTGGATTCTGGAACAGTCCAGGTGAGCCGTGTTGCTTAAAATTTCTTATCATTCTTTGCATCAAGGAAAAAAAATGTAGAAAATTGGTGGGAAAGAGGCATTGTAATGGAACTGAATTCTGCATTCAAAAACTCTTATCGGCTAGAGGCAAATGTATGTAAAACAAATGACAGTATGTTTGTTGTATATGAGAGCCTGGTCATTTTTAAAGCATTATTTTTTTTAAAAAAAAATCTAATTTAGGTATCACAGATTTAAATCTATTTGTGATATATGAATCTTTTGTAGCACTTAAGACTTCCTTCCCTTCCCCCTTCTCCCTTCCCTTCTGTTCCTTTCCCTTCCTTTCTCTCCCATTTCCCTCCTTTCTCCCCCTCCCCTCCCCCTTCCTTCTTCCTTCCTTTGTTCCTTCCCTCCCTCCCCCTCCCTCCCTTTCCTCCTATTTCCATCCCTCCCTTTCCTTTTTCCTCCTCCTTTCCCTTCCTTCCTTCCTTCCTTCTTTCCCTCCCTTTCCTCCTATTTTCTCCCACTTCCATCCCTTCCCTCCCTTTCCTTCCCTCCCTTTCCTTCCTTCCTTCCTTCCTTCCTTCCTTCCCTTCCCTTCCCTTCCCTTCTGACTAATTCAGTGATTGCAGAATTTCCTTCTGTTTATTTGGAGGAAAATCTAATATTTTGCAATTATTTTTGAAAGGCCTTTTTTGTCCCTGGCACTCCTATACACCTTTAGTAAAAGCAGATTTCACCCTGAGGAGGACACCTCAAACATCTATGAACTTCACTTCATCCAATTTTGTTGTATTTAAGTACAATGACAATAAAGATGATACTTCATATTTTTTATTCATTATAAGGGATTTGACATTCACACCACCCCCAATGTTGGTGTCTTACTTGGAGATATCAAATAGCAGGATCTTGCTGGCCACCTGGCATTTTTTGGCCTGGATAACTGCGATGTACTAATCAGGGCCTCTATTTCCCTCTAACAAGGGCATGGGAACCAAAATTGCATCATTTAGCTCTTTGTTCCTGTCTTGTTATTAAAACCAAGACGGGCAACTTGATGCCCTGCAGAACTTCAGGGGTTTCATTTCCCAAACAGCCAGAATAAATAACTGCGAGGAATGTTAGATGCTGTAGTCCGAAATGTTTAGAAATTACTATGGTGAGTGGCCACTGCTTTAAGGAAATGGGAATGGACAACATGCTCGGGCAAATCAGGGAAATCAATCCAGATCAAGACAATGATTCAAATAATTTGGAAAATCGATCTGATTCATCCAAAGCAATTTGGAGGCATCCAGAGTTAGACTCAATAATTTCATCTGACTTCCCCATTTCAATTTACAAAAGTCCATTGATCCAGAGAGTTGATTGAATTGCCTTCTACCTGAATCTCCAAGCTAATTTTTTTTTTTTTTGGGGGGGGGGATTTTTTTTTTCACACAACCTCGGTGGATCATGCCAAACAGGGGCGTTACAAGTCCTGCGACTGACTTTATATTTTTTAAACCACAGACATCAACCTGAAGCCTCGATGGGTTCATGAATCAGAATATTAATAGCCAAGCAGTAGAACAGGAAGGCCAGAATAGTAATTAGGTTTTATGAAGAGCCCATGTATTTAAGAGGTGAAATCTTTAATCATGACAAGAAAGAAACAAGGATAGTCACATTGATCTGAAAGAAATCCAATATTTATGGTAGAGGAATACCTTACTAGGACCAATTTGTTTCGGCTGTAGTCAGACACAGGCTCCATAAGCTTCCTTTCTGTTCCCAGAACAGCAGATAAAGTAGTATTAATGAGGTATGAAGCACCATCAGATATTCCTTCTTTCACTTCTTCCTTCCAAACAAGAACAAATAGAAAGGGAAAATACTCTTCTCTCAGGCTTTGAACGGCATACAACTTCTAGCCCTGTGTTATGATTCAAGCAGTGCTATTCTAAGATCTGTCTTAAAATTTTTCTTTACCACAAAAAGTTTCCCTACGTCTGAGGTAGCAATAGCAGTTAGATGTATAGACCACTTTGTAGTGCTTTGCGACTCTTAAGTGGTTTACAGATTCAACATATTGCTCCCAACAACCTAGATCCTCATTTTATCTTCCTTGGAAAGATGGAAGGCTGAGTCAACTTTGAGCTGGTCTGGATTGAACTCCTGGCAATGGGGAGATTTACCTGCAATACAGCATTCTAACCACTGCGCCCCCATAAAAATGAGAAAAAAATGCAGACTTCAGAAAAAAGATTGCAAGATGGAATGATGGATGGATGGATAGGGAGGGAAGGAAAGAAGGAAGGAAGGAAGGAAGGAAGGAAGGAAGGAAGGAAGGACATGGTCATTCTTCTCTGTTTAGATAAGAAAATATATCTGAAATTAGACAATCCATGCCTTGCTTCTTCAACAAGGCATGGATTGTCTAGTTATGAATACAATTAACCATCAAATAGTCTAGGCACCTGCATTTCAATACAAAGCTGCAATTTTAGAGATAGATTTTTGGGGAATGATAGCCATAAGGAATTAAATAAACCTACCCCTCTCCATGACTCCTCCATGGTTTCAGTGCTGATCCAGGATGTGATGATAAATGAATTGTTTCATGTCACATACAGTTTCGTTTCCCGTGGGGCCAAGACACAAAGTCAAAATCAAGATCACCATTTCTAGCAGGAACCTAGTAATGAAAAATAACTTTTCCAGATTGCCCTGATTTGAGTCTCAGAAAATGGGGTGTTCATTCGAAAGAAATATAAGGGGCTGCCACAGAGAAGAAGGGGATCAGCTTATTATCCACAAAACTCCAGACTCCAGAGAAAAGATTGCAGAATGGATAGATGGATGGGAAGAAGGAAGGAAGGAAGAAAGGAAGGAAGGAAAGAAGGAAGGAAGGACTTGAAGGCAAGGCAAGAAGCAATGGATGGAAGCTAATCAAGGAGAGAACCAACCTAGAGCAAAGAAGAAATTTCCTGACAGTTAGAACAATTGACCAGTGGAACAGGTTGCCTTCAAAATTGTGGGTGCTCCAACACTGGAGGCTTTTAAGAAGAAATTCGTCTGAAATGGTATACGGTTTCCTGCATGAGCAGAGGGGGGTCTGGCTAGAAGACCTCCAAGATCCCTTTCTAGCTCTGTTATCCTGCAAAAAATCTGCCATTGTGCCAGCCTTGTTATCATGACAGCCCAGATTCCTCCCAGGCTTTTTGCAAACAAAGCCATCAATTTAGTTTAGTCAGAATGCCATTAATTAGTAAAGCGCTGATGAGGCACAAAACATAGATCTTTCCAGAATGTGAAGATGACAGCAAGCTGATGGTGCAAGTTTGCAAAGCCGATCTTTGCAGCTTAGCCCATATTGTTGCATGTCATAGAAGTATGTATATAAATATAATATTGCAACCTGCTTGAGGATGGGGTGGGATTGAATTATGGCGCAACCTGCTGTTGCAAATCCCCCCCCCTGCACTGTTTCGTTCAGGTAACCTTGCAAAAATATGCTTAGAGGTGTCATGTTCCGGCATTCAGCAAGGGATTCAGACAAAGCCAAAGATGATTAAGTGAAAACTTTTATCCAACAAGCTGTAACACTCGGAGCCCCGTCACTTCTCCACAGCCTGTAGATCTGCTGCATGGCTCAGCTGTACAGTGCGCGGGGTGATGGTGGGCTGAAGGCAGTTGTGGCTTCTGGTGCAGGTTGCTGCAGGTGTGGATGCATCGCCCAGCTGGCGGCTCCCGGTCCCCATTCCAATGGCGACCCAAGAGCTGGCAAGAGCTCTCCGATATGATCACCCAGGATGAATGACTCTGCTTCCAGGTGCTGTTTCCAGAAGCTGCATGTTTTCTCGCTTAACTGCTATGAAAAGCTGGCTGTCATTTGGTGGCAAACATTCAGATAAGCAATTTCAAATGAACTTGGTACACTTACTCTCTGGAGAAAAATACTGTGGGGGAAAGATACCCCTAAAACCTCTCGGGGTATGTTTTCTTTTAAGATACAGCCTGTTGTGCCTTAAAACGGCTTCTACTGTACTGCTGTAAAATGGCTTCTACTGTGCAGCGCAGTTGAGTTGCCATAGCAATGGCTTTGAAGTACTCCACAAGGGGGCTCCCTTTGGTAAGGGGGAAAATCCAACATTAGAAATTATGTTTGGTCCGGATATTTCCCCCTATAAACAAATACCCGAGCAACGCCGTGTTATCGGCTAGTAAATGAATAAAACGAACAAATCAATCAGTAAATTCAGAGTGTACCTGCATTTCCACTGAAGGTGAGCAACACGGCTTCAACTTTACTGTAATTGTGAGGAAAGGATGCCGCCCATTGCAGAGACTCTTTCTATTGAAACTTGGTGATTCAGTGCAAATAAGAAACTTGCTTTATTGATTCAGCATGTATGGTTTGGCAAAAAGATTCATTGCCAAAGTCTTCAAGGCATTGTGTTTAATTCAGCACTCAACTCTCTGAAGCCTAGAAACCCCTTGTTAACTGATTTGCACAATTCCACACTTGATCTTGTGCAGAGATACATAGGTTTTGTCTACCTCTGCACATACCAATAGCTTGATGTTTTTGTTGGGGTGCATTTAATGTTCTTCCTTAACCTTGCTTTAGATTCTCATTGCAAAGCCCTTCAGACCATTGCCCATCACAAATTCTCAATTTATGGGTACATTTGGAATGGCTGATTTAATGAGTATTGATGGCTGTTTCTTAGCCCTAAGATCAGAACGGATAAAGCACTGAGGTCAGATAGCAGAATCCTTATTTACTGCAAAGTTCTTCCTTAGATTTATGTCATGGTAAAAGAGTCATCGCTGCACATCTCTGTAACATCTGTTTGTTCTCATCACTGTTGACCCAAAGAGTGAGCCATCACATAGAGGTAGAGGTAGCAACAAATTGACAACAAGGTGATAAAGACAAATCAAATCGATTCATCTTAGCCACTGAGCCACTGCGTCCCTCCATTTAAAACATACTTGTGTCAGGCCTGGAATTATATTCCTTTTAGAATGTTGGCCTGCCACACTTTCTCTTATTTCAATATGCTGTTTCATTAGTATAGTTGATGGGAGGCGGGAATAGACAGGAGTAGGATTGTGGAATGTATTGTTTTCATTCTTTTCTAGAAGCCAAGGTCATCTTTTGTCTCCGCACTTTTACACCTGACCGGAAGCAGCTAGGTGGAGACGCCAGCATGGAAGAAGAAGATTGGACCATGTGATGGATTGTGGGTGTGGGGAAAAGATCATGAATTTTAACTGGGTGGGATTCTGATGTAATTTCCACAATTGGGATTGACACAGATGTGCTAAGATGTCTGCTTTATTAAGCCGAGGTGGTGCAGTGGTTAAATGCAGCACTGCAGGCTACTTCAGCTGACTGCAGTTCTGCAGTTCGGCTGTTCAAATCTCACCGGCTCAGGGTTGACTCAGCCTTCCATCCTTCCGAGGTGGGTAAAATGAGAACCTGGATTGTTGTTGGGGGCAATATGCTGACTCTGTAAACCACTTAGAGAGGGCTGAAAGCCCTATGAAGCGGTATATAAGTCTAACTGCTATTGCTATTGCTAAATTGGAACTTTAAGGATCGTTTTGCCTTGGACTCTGATTTAATTCTACATGATACTTGGAACGCTGACAACTTGATTCTAAAAGGTTTTCAACCATTGTGTTATACTCCTGAACTGCATCATTGGAGCCTCACAGACCATTCCCACAGATGCCTTTTGCTCAACAAGTGTTTGGGAATCCCCATGGGCTTGCTTTCAGTTTCATTCTCGAAACGAAATCTGTGAATTTAGATTCCGGTAACCAGTCCTAACAAAAGCACTTCATTCAAATGATTCAAACCGCAAAGTTATTGCCTTCTTCTCGGCCGTTTAATTTCCCACTTATGAATAAACCATTCAAGGTGTGCTCACCACAATAAGTAAGCTCTTATTATTAATTTCCTTTCCCTCTTGAATGGAAAGGGAGTTGAGATAAAATCCTGAATGAATCTACATTTAAAATAAAATAAAACCATTTGATTTACAGCAGAAGAGGTTTGGGGCTAAAGGAGAAGTTGGCTTGCAGGAAGGTAGCCGACAGTAACTTAACAGTAGGATTTGTCTACTACAAGAAATGTCATCTTTTGTCAGATATACAATAAAGCAGCACAAAATAGTGGCACTACCCAGGCTGAATTGAACAGCAATGCATGGCAATTACAGACATCAAGTCTATATTCCTCACTTTGCTGGCTGAAAAGAGGGGAAAACATTTATTTTTTTACAAATTATAGCTATTCTCACTTGCTTGGAGCATATAATGTAGCAATAGCAATAGCAATAGCAGTTAGAATTATATACCGCTTCATAGGGCTTTCAGCCCTCTCTAAGCGGTTTACAGAGTCAGCATATTGCCCCCACAGTCTGGGTCCTCATTTCACCCTCCTCGGAAGGATGGAAGGCTGAGTCAACCTTGAGCCGGTGAGATTTGAGCCGCCGAGCTGCAGATAGCAGTCAGCTGAAGTGGCCTGCAGTACTGCACCCTAACCACTGCGCCACCTCGGCTCTGTCTGTAGAATCATATGGCTGGGAGGGACCTCAAAGGACTTTCAGTTCAACCCCTTTGTGCAGTGGTGGGTTGCTGTTGGTTCAGAACAGTTCACTTGAACCAGTAGTTTTGGGCACCTGCCCCAACGCTATCCAGTCTGAGATATCTCACTTTCCAGCTCACTCGCCCCACCCCACAGCCAAGGTGATTTGCGCTCCTCTCCTGTTCTGCTAACTTAGAACAATTAGAACAGTTAGAACAACTAATCAATGGAGTAACTTCCCTCCAGAAGCTGTGAATGCTCCAACACTGGAAGTTTTCAAGAAGAGATTGGATAACCATTTGACTGAAGTGGTGTAAAACCTTAAGCCTAAGCAGGGGTTGGACTAGAAGACCTTCAAAGTCCCTTCCAACTCTGTTATTCTATTCTATTCTATTCTATTCTAATGGTGGCTGACCTAACAGGTGTGCAGGAAGCTGCCCCCATGGACAAAGCCTTGTTTAAGATGTGGCGCACAAGTGCAGAAAGCACGCACACTCACATTTTCAGTGAACTGGTTGTTAAAGTATGTGCAGCCCACCTGTTCCTTTGTGCCATCCCAGTCAGGTGGCTGCCCAGTCTATTTTTCAAAAACCTCCTGTGATGGAGCACCCATAACTTTAGGAGAAATACTCATCCATTGATTAATTGTTCTCACTTTAGGAAATTTCTCCTGAGTTCTAGGTTGGATCTCTCTTTAATGATCTTCCACCTGTTGCTTCTTGTCCTGTCCCCAGATGCTCTGGAGAATAGTTCGATCCCCTCTTCGGTCCCTCAAGTACTGGAAGACGGCTACCATGTCACCCCTAATCCTTCGCTTCGATAGGCTAGACCAGTGATGGTAACCTTTTTGTCATTGCATGTCGAGGAGGAGGAGGAGGAGGAGGAGGAGGAGGAGGAGGAGGAGGAGGAGGAGGAGGAGGAGGAGGAGGAGGAGGAGGAAAGGACAATGGGGTCTTTGGTGCTCAATGAGCTTGGTGGTTTTCTTGCAGACATTTCATGACCAAACTAGGGAACATCATCAGTGCTACAAGGGAGGGGTGTGTGAAAGGAGGAGGAGGAGGAGGAGGAGGAGGAGGAGGAGGAGGAGGAGGAGGAGGAGGAGGAGGAGGAGGAAAGGACAATGGGGTCCTTGGTGCTTGATGAGCTTGGTGGTTTTCTTGCAGACATTTCATGACCAAACTAGGGAACATCATCAGTGCTACAAGGGAGGGGTGTGTGGTGAGGAGGAGGAGGAGAGATGAGTGGGGTCCTTGGTGCTCTCTGAGCTGGGTTCATTTCTTGCAGCTGTTTCATGACCTTTGTAGGTACTATCATGAGTACCAGAAGAGAATAGGGTTTGTGGAGAGGAGGACAAGATACAAGAAAGAGGAGGACGTAAGGGCCGGTATTGTACCTATATCTTCACTCATGTCAACATCTACCAATCAAAGCTGATTTATTATCTCATTTTACCTGATGACTCCACCTAGAAACTAGAAATTTGCATTGTCATTTTAAAAACGTACCTTTTACACGAGTAACTCAATTGCCCATTCTGATTGGATTAAATCTGACCAAACAGATAGGGGAAAAGTTACCATCCAGAGAAGCTTCAAGGGGCATTTGCCACTATCATAAAAAAAAAAATGAGATCTGCATTTCTAGAAAACCCATCAACCAGCATAAGGTGTAATCGTTTAGGGAAAACAGACACGTACACAAATAGCAAAAAATAATGTTTTCTTCCCAAGGAGCATTTCAGCTTGACAAGTATTCAGGCAGGGATTAACTCCATGTTCAAGTCAAATGTGTACAGGAGAAACTTTCCATTTCTTTGCACATTAAAAGCCTGCTGGTATTGTCACAGTAGAAGCTTTCTTAAGTGTTTGGGCACCTGACAAAAACCTTGTAGGCAATTCAGAAGTCATACAACAGGCTTCATTGGTTATTCACTTAGATCTCTCTTTCTCCTTCCTTCCTTCCTTCCTTCCTTCCTTCCTTCCTTCCTTCCTTCCTTCCTTCCCTTCTTTCTCTCTCTCTCTCTCTCTCTCTCTCTCTCTCTCTCTCTCTCTCTCTCTCTCTCTCTCTCTCTCCACCTCTCTCCTTCTCTTTCCTCTCCGGGATAATCACTTCGCCTCCTCTCCACGCAAACCAAAATTAATTTGGGTGAGACTTAAAACACTTTACAACGAGTGGTTTGAATGATGAAAACATGAAATTATAAATGGTTTGTGTGTGTGGGGGTGTTTTCAACAACCACATTGAATAAGTTCGTTGGCAACAATTTGAAGGATATTTTTATGAAGTCATTGAAACGATGCCACTACTACAATGTCATTACAAGAACAGCAAGAGACACATGAAGAAGAGGAAGAGGCAGATTACAACTGGACATAAAATGACCTCAGACACCACAGATGTGCAACATCTCAAGTTGACCTGTGGCTGATCCCCCAAATCAATGCTTTCTTTCTTCTAAAGGACTTATCTTGGAATATGGAAGAATGGGATACTATTTAGAAAAGATGGAACTGCGACAAGTGTTGATGAAGCTTGATTTTGTCAAATAAATGGATTGGACGGTGAACCAAAATAGCCGATGGATGAACAGAATGGTTATTCCATTGCTGCTTCTGGTTTCATCAGAATACTGAGAGTTGAAGTCCATGAGTCTGAAAATTGCCAAGAATAACCCTGGTCTAATTGTTAAGCTTGGATTTAGGAAGTTGCAGGGATTCAGAAACCAAGCTAACATACTAATTAATCCCTCATCATTTGGGCACAGAGTGTTGTATTCATATAGAAAGTGCATCTTGTTGAGCTGGATTTAATAATAACTACGTTGTAGGAATCCGATGTTCATTTTCAATTTCCTTCCACTTACTTTCTACTCAAGTTGTAGGCAGTGGTGGGATTCAAATAATTTAACAACCGGTTCTCTGCCCTAATGATCAGCTGGGTAGGTGTAGCTCAGTGGTCATGTGACTGGGTGGGCATGGCCAACTCAATGTCACTCACACGATGGAGGCTTCACCTTAGCTGTTACAATGTAATAAGGGTTAACCGGAGAGTCAGTTTCTGTAAGCAGGGCAATAAAGGTTAGGATAGAAATGACACCAGAATGTTTCCTTCCTGCATTCCTTACAGGATTAGCCCTGTAAAAGGGAAAAAAAACAAAATGAGATTTCTTCCAACAACCGGTTCTCCCAACTGCTTAGAAAATTAACAACTGGTTCTCCCGAAGAGTTGTGAACCAGCTGAATCCCAACTCTGGTTGTAGGATAACGGCCTCCTGTTTAAAAGAAGTGGTGGACATCTTGACAACATGAAGATGTAAGAGAAGAGCAAGCAGCACTGGGGTGTTGGTGGAGTTAAATGCATCATAAGTTTGGCATCCTTGCATTGCCACTAAAGATCCAAGCACAGTCCACCATGAATATCCTTAAGTAAAGGTTCCCCTCACACATATGTGCTAGTTGTTCCTGACTCTAGGGGGCGGTGCTCATCTCCATTTCAAAGCCAAAGAGCCAGCACTGTCCGAAGACATCTCCGTGGTCATGTGGCCGGCATGACTAAATACCAAAGGTGCACGGAATGCTCTTACCTTCCCACCAAAGGTGGTTCCTATTTTTCTACTTGCATTTTTACATGCTTTCAAACTGCTAAGTTAGCAGAAGCTGGGACAAGTCACGGGAGCTCACTCCGTTATGCGGCACTAGGGATTCGAACTGCCGAACTCCCAATCTTTCTGATCAACAAGCTCAGTGTCTCAGCCACTGAGCCACTGCATCCCTTTGATCCTTATCTAGTGCCAATTTAGTACTGTTAGTTGATTTGATTATTATATATAGGCTTCATTTATGCTGCAACCTATATGAATGGTCCTGATTCTTTGCACCAGACAAAGAGTGACATATTCCTTCTCATCGCTAGCTCTGCTTTTTCTCCCTACCCACGCAGCTGATTTCCAGTTTGCTACTTGGTTTTCTCCTCCAATCTCTTCTTCATCATTGCCCTCCTAATATACAGATTTCTGTAGAAGAAAAGGAAGCTTCTTTGGAATAGAAACCTACACCCAGATTATTATTATTTTGAAAACCCATCACTTGCCTATCCATCTTGAGCGTGAAACACAGAGCAATTGTGCACAACTGCAATGATCACACCACATAGGGTAGCACCTAATCGATTAAGAATGCAGACTTATTAACCAAGCACGTTGACAGCTAATCAATAAAGCTTTACCCTGGTTCACCTGCACTCTCAGTTTTTGGAGGTATTTTAAACAAATATCCTTTCCAGGCTGAATGGTAAAACTCTTCAGGTTCTGGTTTGGGAACAAAAAGAAAGGCCTTTGTAAAAGTGTTTTCTTAAAATTAGGCCATTTCTGTCCAGTTTGCCACAGAATAAAGTTAACAACCCTGAAGAGGTTTCTAAATGCAGTTGTAAGTCTGGCTTGAAATTGTGCATAATCCTGAATTAGAATATCTGCATATAGTGCACTCAGAATTCAAACAGTAATGTCAATATCTGAAGTCAAGTTTGGGTTGTCTAGCTATACCAACAAAGTTGTTATAATGCACTTAATTCTCTCTCTCTCTCTCTCTCTCTCTCTCTCTCTCTCTCTCTCCCTCCCTCCCTCCCTCCCTCCCTCCCCCTCCCCCTCTCCCCCTCCCTCCCTCCCTCTCATCTATGTAGCTTTGTTACCTTCCCACTTAAGTGGTAAACTATTAATCTATTCACACTTGCATGCTTTCAAGCTGCTATGTTGGCAGGAGTTGGGGTGAGGATGGGAGCTCACCCATTGCATGGCCCTCGGATCTCACTCATGGGCTGTCAGTTTTCCAGCTGAGAAGCCCAGCATCTTAATCACTGAACCAGCATGTGGGTGTATGTATGTATGTATGTATGTATGTATGTATGTATGTATGCATGCATGTATGTGGATACACACACAAACATAAATACTCTCCAAATATTGATTTCTGTATTACACATCAAATACAATACAAAAAAAGCTAAGGAAAATAAAAAGGACAAAGAAGGCATTTAACAGTAAGAGGAGGCTCCACAGTGACCACAGTTAAAAAGCTGAAAGGCAAAAGGAATTCTCTCTTCCTTCATGCTCAACTTTTCTCACAGGGTTTTCATTTCTGTGATTCTTTCATGGGAAACATAAATGCACAGAGGAACCCCATGCCTTCCGCTATCTTCCTCGTGAACAAATGAAATATCAATGCCAAGAATTTCATCTACTTCTCCATACGCAACATCAACAATGAAAAGCTCCCCCTTTGCAACAAAACAAGGCAAAACTGTCTATTGGGTATTGATCGTTGCAGGAGGAGAAAAGGTAGGGCTAGAAATGAGATAATACAACAAGTTCATCATATCTGTCTGAACATTCCTGAGAGCTGGAGAATGTAGAGACAGTTGCATTAAAAATAGCACATTTCCTAGATGAAAAATCAAAGGAATTGTGTTTTAAATCAATCAAGGCTTTTATCATTTTAATGGGGCGAGCCTATAATATATGTCAACATGTAAGTGAATCCTACTATGGTATGATTGATTGTCTTCTCGTCTTTCTTCTAGATTCTATGCTGTCTTTATCTAGGATGAAAGGAAACGGAAGTCTGCATGAGACTTTTGCCACCCTGCAAAGATTCAACAAAGAAACTTATTTTGTTTGGGGAAACCATATTCCTACAAACTCATTATTTTGATGATCTCTTACAGTGAATGAGAGACAAAATGAGTGGTGGGATTCAGCTGGTTCGCACCTATCCAGGAGAACCGGTTGTTAACTTTCTAAGCAGTTTGGAGAACCAGTTGTTGAAAGAAATCCCCTTTTGTTTTTTTCCCCACTTTACAGAGCTAATCCTGTAAGAGATGAGCTAAAACAAGACATTAGATAACATTTAAACCTGTGACATGCAATGCAAACTACCTGCTTTTGCCCTTCTAGTCTGCCTATCTCTGAAGCTAGTAAAGGAGTATCATAGGAGTATACTACTCTTGGCAGAGAGCTGGACTGATGATATGCAAACGTCTCTTGAAATTCAGCTAATTGTTGTTGTTAGTTGCAAAGTCATGTCTGACCCATCACAAACCCCATGGACAACGTTCCTCCAGGCCTTCCTGTCCTCTACCACTGCTACGGTGACTCCATCCAGACACCTCATTCTCTGTCATCCCCTTCTTCTTTTGCCCTCAATCTTTCCCAGCATTAGGCTCTTCTCCAGGGAGTCCTTCCTTCTCATTAGGTGGCCAAAGTATTTGAATACAATCTTCAGGATCTGGCCTTCTAAAGAGCAGTCAGTGTTGATCTCCTCTAGGAGTGACTCGTTTGATCATCTTGCAGTCCAAGGGTCTCGCAGAAGTCTTCTCCAGCACCATAGTTCACAGGCCTCAGTTCTTTGGCGCTCAGCCGTTCTTATGGTCCAACCTTCACAGCCATCGACTGCAACTGGGAAGACCATAGCCTTGACTATACGCACTTTTGTTGTTAGGCTAATAAGCACAACTAATGTATTCCTAATTGATTGTTTCTGAACTTAGTTATTTTCTTGCAGACATCTCCTTACCAAAGTAGGTGACATCATCAATGTTAGGCTGATGAGGTTACCTAGTTTGGGTAAGGAAAGATCTGCAGAAAAATAACCAAATTCAGAGAGCACTGAGGACCCCTCATTTCAACCCTGAGCTACTAATATTCTCCCTTATTGCTACTTATTTATTGCTTTTAGAAAATAAACTAAGATAGCCCTGCATTGTTAAGAAAGCATGAATTACTACAAGGCAATGTCTGTTAATAAAATTAACCAGAACCATCAGTCCGTAACTATGACAGATATTGCTTTTTTAGTTCCAGTGATGGAGTATCTAAGTTCAATCATGCTGTCCCACTCTCTCTATTCTAAAATAGAGGATTTGTGTTCAGTCTGAGGATGGTCTTTTGTTTTTTTTTTTTTTTAAAAAAAATCCATAAGAGGTTGACTTAATCCAATGAGCTATGAATATTGCAATTATCCCTTTCTGGCTAATACCTCGATCATATTCACATGACTCTGTTTATTTCCATTTATGATGTGAAATGATCTTTATCTATGACTCGTGCCTAATAACATTTTTTCGGTATTTTACGATGTGTTTATTACATTTGGGAAATGGTGTGAATGCCTAAGCTATTGTCTAAAGGATTAAAAGACTAGCAACATCTTAATATTTTTTTTTTAAAAAAAGTAGAAAAATCCTAGATCTAATAGATTTAAAGATTAGCATTAATTGAATTAATTTTTGATCTTGGATGTTAACTTAAAAGAAAAATAGACAAGCTTGGCACAACATAAAAGAGAGTACGTAGAAAATGATTGTCTCCTCTAAGTGAAGTGTAGTATATCTAAGATAATAATATAGAGAAGGGATGAAAGTTTGGCAAGAGCACTCTTTGTGTCCAAGAAAGAATAGGCATTGCTACAAATTAAATAAAGGTAAAGGTTCCCCTCGCACATATGTGCTAGTTGTTCCTGACTCTAGGGGGCGGTGCTCATCTCCGTTTCAAAGCTGAAGAGCCTGCGCTGTTCGAAGACATCTCCATGGTCATGTGGCTGGCATAACTAAATGCTGAAGGTGCACAGAACCCTGTTACCTTCCCACCAAAAGGTGGTTCCTATTTTTCTACTTGCATTTTTACATGCTTTCGAACTGCTAGGTTAGGACAGAAGCTGGGAGAAGTAATGGGAGCTCACTCCGTTATGCAGAACTAGGAATTTGAACCGCCAAACTGATGACCTTTCTGATCAACAAACTCCATGTCTTAGCCCCTGAGCCTCCGGGTCCCTCTGTTGCTACAAATATAGAAATACAAAGCTAGAATAGTGGTATAAACATGTTAATCTGCAGACGGGGGCACAATGGCTCAGTAGTTAAAGAAACTGAGCTTGTCAGCTGGAGAGTTAACAGCTAGGGTTTAAGTTCTGCATGATATCGTGAATGCTTGTTGTTTGCCCCAGCTCCTGTGCACCTAGCAATTCAAAGCATACAAATGCAACAGGAGTGCAACAGGCACGAATGTCAATTCACTCATGGGCATGCTGCACGTGCATGCACAGTGCAATAAAAATTGTTCTGCGCATGCACAGAAGCAAAAAAACCAAGATGGTGGTGTCTCTGGCACTGCCCAGAGAACCGGTTCGGGAGCATGGCAGGCCTGGGTCGCTGCCGGTTCCAGCGACTCAGGCTGCCAAACCACTACCGGTTCGGCTGAACCGGTCAGAACCAGTAGGAACCCACCACTGAAAAACAAGTAGATGAATAGGTACCACATTCCATGAACTTTTGATGTTCCACTTGCCCGCAGGAATTGTACTCAGACAATGCCGGTTCCTTCAGCCAAGAACTGGAGATGAGCACCATGCCCTAGATTCGGGCACAACTGCCATGGAAAAGTTACCTTTAAAAATCTGCCAATATTGAATCTCATTTGGCATCCATGGAAAACAGCTGAAAGGATAAGCCTTTATTATCAGCATCGTGCTGCAACTCTGCTCGAGACTTACCGGAACACACTTTTCCAGCCTTGAAAAGAATTATTTTAACCTTGTTGTGAGCACGTTTGCTCATTAAGAGGTAAAACATGAAGATTCTGTTATCTCTTTTCCCCGGCTTGAGATAAGAGCAGGAGGTGAGAATTTTGACCTGAGGATGCCTTTGATCATGAAATGACTTATTCTTCAATTGAAAGAGGTGAAAAGCTCAAAGTTGCCAAACTTCCTTTGCTGATTGGCAAATATAATAGAATAAACTATACAGAGATTGAGGTCAGCCAATGATGGATTGCCTTCAAGGTTTAATAATGAGACATGAACTTAAGTCCCCCAAAAGGGGTAAAAAAAATGGATATCTGAGATCTGGCCATAGATATCTTTTATACCACTATAAAGGATCATGGGAAATCTGTAAAAGAGCTGTTGGATACCAAAAATGTTATTTTATGAAACTTGTACCCTCTTTTCATGTTTTGTTTCCCCCATTGTTCTTTTAAAACCCATAGCTAAATGTTAACAAAACAAATGGTAACATTATAAATTATCCACAAATTATAATCAAAACAACCCCGCTAAGGTTTTGATTCCTTTTTCCTGTAAAGAAAAATGAAGGAAAGAAAAAGAGATTCCTGGTGTTTAATAAGGGCGCAGGATCAACCATTCAGCCTTCGAGCAGATTCTAAAACTGATTTGATGTAGCCACTTAATGGGAGGGTGTAATGCCCACAATATCGCCGAACTTTGCTGCGTGAGATTCTTAAGTGAGAAAGATCAGGAATGATATAAATTGTTTAAAGTTAACTTAGCAAGGAGGAGTTAAGTTCAATTTAAAGATGTTATCAATTTTCTATTCTTTTTTCAAATATATTTTAGACTGTTTTCGTTAAAGAGTTATACCGTGTATGGGTTCTGGGAAGTTGGGGAAGGGAAGGCTGGGGGGGGAGGTTGGGGGGGAGAGTGGGAGGGAGGGGAGCATATTAGGCTTGACGAGGGGTGTTAGATTTTAAAGCAATATGATTGCACATGTATACTGTCTTCTCTTATTTTTTCTTTAAAACTAAGATATGTTAAGTCTATTGATATGGAAGCATAAATACCATCAACATAGAATGGAGTTTGCTCAGAAGCTGAAATACACCAATAAGAGGAAGAGTGGGAAACAGAGGAGAGAAGAAAGATGGGAAGAGAGGGATAGGAGAGAGGGTAATGGGGGAAGATGAGGAGGATAAGGAGGAGTGGAATGAAGAGAGAGGAGAAGGAGAAAGGAAGGGGAAGTAGAGTAGGAAAGGATGATGGAGGGAAGAAAGGAGGTAGGAGAGAGGTAGAAGAAAGAGGTGTACGGAGAGCAGAATAGTGGGTTTTTATCTTTCTGGGTGTTGATGACAAGAGGAACTGATGTAATTACTACTTAATGCAATAGGATATTGGCTATGTAATAGTATACATGTGATTATATGTTATGAAAATGGAAAATAAAAAGTATATATATTTTTTTTAAAAAAAGAAAGATCCATTGTTGGATTGACAGATCATAAATAATCTTTTTCTTCCCCTTATAAGCAATGGGAATGCACTCAAGATGCTAGAATGAAGGTAAAGAGTACCCAGTCTCTTCTAAAAAGATGAGCACATGTAGACTTTTGATATAAAATCCACAGATAAGCTCACCATAAGTGCACATTCACACTCTCAGAAAGTAGGACCTGAACCAGTGGTGGGACCCAAATTTTGTTACTACTGGTTCTGTGGGTGCGGCTTGGTGGGCGTGGCATGGCTTGGTGGGCATGACTTGGTGGGCATGGCTTGATGAGCGTGGGCAGAGGAAGGATACTGTAAAATCTCCATTCCCTCCCCAATTTAGGGGAACATTACTGCAAAATCCCCATTTCCTCCTGATCAGCTGGGACTTGGGAGGCAGGGTGAAATTCTATTTTTTTTTACTACCGGTTCTTTGGGCGTGACTTTCTGGGCATGGTAGTGGAAGGATACTGCAAAATCCCTATTCCCTCCCTACTCCTGGGGGAAAGGATATTGCAAAATCTCCAGTCTCACCCCACCCTGGGGCCAGCAAGATGTGGTATTTGCCAGTTCTCCGAACTATTCAAAATTTCTGCTACTGGTTCTCCAGAACCTGTCAGAACCTGCTGAATTTCACCCCTGGGCAAGGCCAGTCAGAGGTGGCATTTACCGATTCTTCGAACTATTCAAAATTTCTGCTACTGGTTCTCCAGAACTGACCAGAACCTGCTGAATCCCACTTCTGACCTGAACTTATGAATGATATAAATCATTCACCCAAATCATAGAATGTCAATGTTCTACCCAAAGCTTCATTGTTTTCTTTATAGCACTGGTTTGGGCAATCTCCTTCACTCAGTTTTGCAAAAATGAAAGACAAATACAACCTAAAATAAAATTTTTAAAGTTATCACAGTTTAAGGCCAGTTCTTAGAAAAACGAATCGATCCTTCTGTCTGACGGAAATTCCTATTGAACTGTAACATTCTATTTTAAAGAAACTTTATACCCAAGGTTTCCAGACATGCTGCAGAACTTCTGGAAAGTTCATAATGGAGCAGATCACCAGTTCCTCCAGGATGAGGAAGATACAATGAACAACCAAACAAAGACTTTGGGAGGGAGGGCATACATGTGGGGGAAGAGTTGGCAAAACCTGGAGGTGGAATTAAGAGAGGGCTCAGCCTTGAATCATTTTGTGGACACAAACTCTCCAAGCCCAACCCTCCTTGAATGTCATAAGCTGATCAGATTCTTTTGGATAGGCTTGAGCAATAAATCTTCTGAGCTGGAACTTACTCCAGTTCTGTTCTGTTCTGTTCTGTTCTGTTCTGTTCTGTTCTGTTCTATTCTATTCTATTCCATTCCATTCCACTCCACTCCACTCCACTCCACTCTACTCTACTCTACTCTACTCTACTCTACTCTACTCTACTCATCATGGCTAACAGTACATGTCTCATTTTGCAGATGACCAAGTCATAATTGTTTTTAAAATGTCTTTATGCTCTCAGTGGCCAAGAGTTGATAGATACGAGATGGGGAACAAATAAGTTGCAGAATAATAGAGTTGGAAGGGATTTTGGAGATATTCTAGGCCAACCAGCTGCTCAAGCAGGATATCCTATACCATCCCAGACAAGTAGCTGTCCTACTTGCCTTTTTGAAAGCCTCCTGTGTTGGGGCACCCAAAACTTCTGGAGGCAATCCATTCCACTGGTTGATTGTTCTAATTGTCAGGAACTTTCTCCTTAGTTCTAGGTTGCTTCTCTCCTTGATTAATTTTCCTCTATTAGTTTCCTGTCTTGACCGCTGGTCTTTTGAAAAATAGGTTGACCCCATCTTCTTTCATAATAAATAAGTAAATTCCATGAGTAGAGTCAGAATGTTTCAATTCTGACTTCTATTATCAGAAAGTTCCTTTGCTGGTTCTTTCCCTCCAATATATATTTTCCCCCCAAGAGGAAGTATTGATTAATGGCCCATGATTTATAGGTGTGTTGCATGAAAAGCCCATTTTGTTCTTCTTGAAAGAGGAAGCACCACATGAGATGTGAAATTGTTAGCATTACAGGTCCTTTTGGACCAGGCCGGTGTGATAGTTTTATTTTAAAAAGGTGCCGATTAGCAGCTTTATTTTCTGCCATTTCCGAGCACTTTTCTCGGTGACCTTTTATTGTGGATCCATTGGGAAAGTACGGGCTGTTATCGGGAAGTTGAATAAATCTTCATAAATTTTTATGGGACATTACAAACCAGAGTTATCTTTTCGCTACCCAATCTGATCCTAAATTGTAATGATTCCGATTATTATTTTTTTCCATGCAGCCGTTATTAAGGGAGCTCTGGAGGACTCCTAAAATAAGAGGAACTACAGAAAGAGCATCGATTCAGATTACAGTGGAGTGAGCAATTCTAATCGGAGATAAAAAGGATTTAGGGAATGAAATACTAAAAATTAATCTGATCTTAATTAAGGAAATGAGCTTTGGTTGAGAGCCGCGGGCTGAGATTTCAATAGCAATATTGTAATATTAATATGTAATAATACGTGGTGGCTCAGTGGCTAAGACACTGAGCTTGTCAATCAGAAAGGTCAGCAGTTTGGCGGTTCGAATCCCTAATGCTGTGTAACGGAGGGAGCTCCCATGACTTGTCCCAGATTCTGCCAACCTAGCAGTTTGAAAGCATGCAAAAAATGCAAGTGGAAAAATAGGGACCACTTTTGGTGGGAAGGTAACAGTGCTCCGTGCACCTTTGGCATTTAGTCATGCCAGCCACATGACTACGGAGAATGTCTTTGGACAGCGCTGGCTCTTCGGCTTTGAAATGGAGATGAGCACTACCCCCTAGAGTCGGGAACGACTAGCACATATGTGTGAGGGGAACCTTTACCTTAATATTTAATAGAATAATAAAATAACAGAGTTGGAAGGGACCTTGGAAGTCCATCAATAGCTGCGTCTCACAGAGTCAGGGTAGCAAGAACGATTAATAACAGAGTTGGAAGGGACCTTGGAGGTCTTCTAGTCCAACCCCCTGCTTAAGCAGGAGACCTTATAAGATTTCAGACAACTGGCTGTCCAATCTCTTCTTAAAATCCTCCAGTGATGAAGCAGCCACTACTTCAGGAGGCAAGTTGTTCCACTGATTAATTGTTCTAATTGTCAGGAAATTTGTTCTGGATTCTAGGTTGGTTCTCTCTTTGATTAGTTTCCATCCATTGCTTCTTGTCCTGCCTTCAGGTATTTTGGAGAACAAATTGACTCTCTCTTCTCTTTGGCAGCTCCTCAAATATTGGAACAATCAGTTTCAGCCTGTGCCGTGAGCCTTATATTAACCAATTACAATTATTAATTATTAAATTTAGTAATCACTTCTTCTTCCAATCATTTAACACTGTGGCTTCAAAACCAGCTTGATTTGACAATCATCTTATTTTTTAAAAAAAAATAGAGAAGCTTCAAGGCCTCAACAGCCAAATAGAAAGTAAAACAGGAATAAAACAAATATAGGTTTTTCTGGGCTTAGAATGCCAGAAACTTAATTTTTTTCTGTCTTTGTTTTTCCCATACTATGGTAGTTTTCTGAACTGTGAAATTATCCCACATTTCAACTGGGAATAATTGAAACATGTAAATACAATCTGCTTTCACACTACTAATAATACATAGCCTTGAATAATAGAATCTAGAAAGGGCTGCTGTACCATAGAATGTTGTTTCACTGTATGGACAAAGCATGCTGACAATCTCATAATTTACAACGTTATGGCAGACACAAGACTACAAGTGTGTAAGGGCACAGCTTGTGTCATGAATTCACAATGCACAAAGAAACCAGTGTCAAATCTGGCCATGACACACAGAGATAAGCTCTTCCTTCCTATTCAACAATACCTCTGCACTGCATTCTGAGTCAGTTTGCTGCAGTGGTTGGGCATAAGGCTAGAAACCAGGAGGCTGGGAGTTCTAGTCCCACCTTAGGCAGGAAGGCAACAGGGTGACCTTGAGCAGGTTATTCTCTCTCAGCCCTTAGCAAGGAAGCAACGGCAAACCACTTCGAGGGGGGGGGGGATTGCAAAGAAGGCTACAGGGACTTGTCCAGGTAGCTGCTAAATAGATAGATAGATAGATAGATAGATAGATAGATAGATAGATAGATAGATAGATAGATAGATGATAGGTAGGTAGGTAGGTAGGTAGGTAGGTAGGTAGGTAGGTAGGTAGGTAGGTAGATAGATAGATAGATAGATAGATAGATAGATAGATAGATAGATAGATAGATAGATAGATAGATAGATAGATAGATAGATAGATAGATAGGATAGGATAGGATAGGATAGGATAGGATAGGATAGGATAGGATAGGGAGAGGGGGAAAGAGAAAGATGGCTGAGATGTAGGGGGAGAGAGAGAGAGGGGGGGATATATATATGTGTGTGTATGTGTATGTGTATGTGCATGTGTATGTGTATGTGTATATATACATGTACATATGTACATATGAACATATGTACATATAACATATGTATATATGTATACACACATATACATACATACATACATGCACATACATACGTACATGCATACACACATGTGTGTTTGTATGCGTGTACGTATGCATGTGCATGTATGTACGTATGTATATGAGTGTATATACACAGATAGATAGATAGATAGATAGATAGATAGATAGATAGATAGATAGATAGATAGATAGATAGATAGATAAGAGAGAGGGGAAAAGAGAGAGATGGGTGAGGTGTAGGTATATAGAGATAGATAGATGATAGATGATAGATAGATAGATAGATAGATAGATAGATAGATAGATAGATAGATAGATAGATAGATAGATGATAGATAGATAGATAGATAGATAGATAGATAGATGATAGATGATAGATAGATAGATAGATAGATAGATAGATAGATAGATAGATAGATAGATAGAAAGATGGATGATAGAGATTGGTGATAGATAGATAACTGCAAACTGTTAACTGACACTAAGTCCGATTTCAGTTTTGGAGAATTTTTGAACAGAGAAACAGAAGCCTGTCCTCTCTAGCTAGTCTGCTTTCTGTTTAACCTTGATTACTGTGATTATTCTGTTTGAAGGTCATGAAATGACCCCAGACTATGGAATTCAAAGCAGCAGTCAGCATTTTGATCCCCGGGGCAGAATAAACTTCTCTCCTCTCTGGAAGACGTTGCCGTTTCCATTCTTGCGTTATCCAAAGCTTCCTTTCCAAATAGAAGCAGAAGGTCTTATGCATCAAGAGATGCAAAAAACAAGCTTCAAAGGAAAAATAAAATAAAAAACCTCCCACAAAAACATTATTTACTAGGGAGCAAGTGTAAAAATTAATGTAGCAGGACTTCGCTCTCCCCCCATTTCTCCTCTTTCTGGGTGATTTGGAGATGTAATGAACCTTATCTGATTTTTATTCATCTCATACTGAACTGCAGAAATTTTAAAGGAAAAAAAAATCATGATAATTTAAAATAACAGTTTTTGTGTTGTCCTTTCATGCCCTCGCATATTCTTACAGCCATTCTAATATTATTTGTTTTAATTTCCCTAGATTGTGCAGCATGGCTAACACTTCCCGTTCAATGAAGGTAACGTGGCATAGTGGCACATGGGCAGATCAGTGCTAACACTTCGCAATTGGAGGTGTTTCATTTGTGTTCACAATAAAAGCATCTCATCTATTCCTCAACGATCTTATTATTCTTAATTCTTACCTTTTAATCAAAATCTTCCCCCTAAGGAAAGAACATCTTTCCTATCAGCAAATCTGTGACGCAGTTTAATAAAGGAAGTACTTTTATCAAGGTCACCCCAAATCCTTGTAACTAAGAGACGACAAGAAGCCAATTCAATTTTGTTGGCCACTAAGATACAAGGGACGTGGTGGCTCAGTGGCTAAGATGCTGAGCTTGTCCATCAGAAAGGTCAGCAGTTTGGTGGTTCAAATCCCTAGCGCCACATAATAGAGTGAGCTCCCGTGACTTGTCCCAGCTTCTGCCAACCTAGCAGTTCGAAAGCATGTAAAATTGCAAGTAGAAAAATAGGAACCACCTTTGGTGGGAAGGGAACAGCGTTCTATGCGCCTTCAGCATTTAGTTATGCCAGCACATGACCATGGAGACATCTTTGAACAGTGCTGGCTCTTCAGCTTTGAAACGGAGATGAGCACTGCCTCCTAGAGTTGGGAACGACTAGTACATATGTGCGAGGGAACCTTTACCTTACGATACAAGGGATTTGAGGCTGGAACTCACACAGCTCCTTATACCAGTTGGTCAGGTTCTGGTAGGTGACCTTCCTCTAGACATCAAAGAACATGATGCAAACATGGACCTTGTGATAGTAGAACACATGCATGCTCTGGTAATGCAATACAATCTTATCGGAGCAGCTTCTTCTCCAGTAACATTGTATTAGCAATAGCAATAGCAATAGCAGTTAGACTTATATACCGCTTCATAGGGCTTTCAGCCCTCTCTAAGCGGTTTACAGAGTCAGCATATTGCCCCCAACAACAATCCGGGTCCTCATTTTACCCACCTCGGAAGGATGGAAGGCTGAGTTAACCTTGAGCCGGTGAGATTAGAATCGCTGAACTGCAGATAACAGTCAGCTGCAGATAACAGTCAGCTGTAGTGACCTTCAGTACTACACCCTAATCACTGCGCCACCTCGGCTCTTGTATTGTTAACTAGGGCATGCAAAACCTTTGCCAGACCAATTCTCAAATACAGCTCATCTGCTTGGAATCCACACTGTATATTAATATGATTGTGCAGTTCCAGAAGTATTTCATGAGAAGAGTACTCCATTGCTCTGCTCACAATAAAATCCCTTATGCCACCAGGCTCAAAATTTTGGCCTTGGACAATCTGGAACTGCGCCGCCTGTGGTCGGACTTAAGCACAGTACGCAGAATTGTCTGCTAGGACATCCTACCTGTAAACAACTTCTTCAGCTTCAACCACAATAATATATGGGCAAACAATCCAAACTCAAGGTAAACCGCTCCAAACTCAATTGCCAAAAATACAACTTCAGCAACAGAGGGGTCAACCGTTGGAATGCTCTACCCAACTCTATTGTTACATGCTCAAACTCTCACAGCTTCAACCTTAAACTGTCTATCGTGGACCTCACCCCATTCCTAAGAGGTCCTTAAAGGGGGCGTACATAAGCTTACCAGCATGCCTACCATCCCTATCTTACTGTCCCCATTTATCTGCATCTACTTCCTTTGTTCATCTTTATGTTCATACTTATACTTGTTAACTTGTCCATGTTTGACAAACAAACAAACGAATGAATGAATCTCAGCTTTAAGTATGAAAAGATGCTACATTGCTGACTTCTTGGGAGGAAAAAGTATCCCAGCATTTGTGTAGATCTGAAAAGCAGCAAGTCCAGAGTGGAAGAAGGCTGCCATTATAAGAGGCTGCAGAGTCTACAGTAGATGGCAGCGTCTAATCAATCTTGACTGATCTTGAAAAAGTTAAGAGAGTTGAACGTGGTTAATAATTAGATGGGAAACCACTACGAGCTTTGGTGCTGAAGATTAGATTGGGAAGTCTTGAGTAAGACCGGCAAAGAAGTCATCCCACCTTGTTACCCAAGAAAGCTAAGAGGGGCCTGGTGAGGGAGTCATGCAAAGTTGAATACATTTTAAGGAAGTCCAGTCTTTACTTCTGAAGTTGTAGATGACTTGTGAGCTGATAAACTGAATGAATCATCATCAGAGTAGAGATGGAAGCTGGACCTTGGAGGTTTTCTAGTCCAGCTCAAGCAGGAGATCCTGTACTATTTCAGATGACTGTCCAGCCTCTTCTTAAAATCTTCCAGTGATGAAGCACCCACAACATCTGAAAGCAAGTTGTTCCATTGGTTGATTGTCCTCACTGTTGAGAAGTTTCTCCTCAATTCCAGGTTGCTTCTCTTCTAGGTTATTTTCTGTTCTGACCCCCTCCTCCATCCAGTAACGAAAGCCAAGACACGCTTAATGAGAATGTCCTTTAATAACAAGACCAGACTCTCGGTGGCTGAAAGCCAAGTAAACAAACAGATAAGGACGTTGGCAGCAAGGCCGACAAACCTTGGCAGCAATTCAGACAAACTCTGGCAGCAATCCAGCCTGCCAAGTTTTTTTCTCTTTAGTCAAAACGTTGACTTCTGCAAGAAGGGTGTGGCACAAGCAGTCTGTTTTATAGTCTGGAGAGGAGCCTAATGACCATCAGCTGAGTGTAATTACCTCCTGTAATTACGTAGTTGTTCTTGACGCCGAGTAGCTCTTCGACAGCGTGCATCCCAGAACAACTCACAGTTGGTTTCTGGATCACTCTCCCTTGTCTCCTCTCCACTGATCCAAGGCTCAGGCGCCACCTGGTGACCAACCAGTCTCTCTGCGCCCTGCTCGGAGTTGGAACCCTGTCCAGGGTCCTCCACATCCTCCAGGGCCAATTCATAGGGCCCCTTGCTGTTGGAGTCTGGTGGCAGCTCCAATGGCTCCTGCTGGGCCACAACAATTTTCCATCCATTGTTTCCTGTCCTGCCCTCTGGCACTTTGGAAAATAAATTGACCCCTTCTTTTCTTTGTGGCAGCCTCTCAAATACTGGAATACTGCTATCATATCCACCCTAGTTCTTCTTTTCTCTAGAGTAACCAAGCCCAAATCCTCCAATTGTTCTTCATATGTTTTATCCTCCAGGCCTTTAATCATCTTAGTTGCTCTTCTTTGCACTTTTGTTTCCCCAAAATCTCAACATATTTTTTTAATGTGGTGACCTAAACTGGATGCAGTATTCCAGGGGTGATCTTAACTATGGCTTTATAAAGTGAATACTTCATGTGGTTTCGATTCTATGCCTCTGTTTATACAACCAAGGACTGTATTAGTTTTTTTGGCTGCTGCTGCACACCGCTAACTCATCTTTAAGTGATCAGAATGTATAAGTGATTAGAATGCATCTAATCTGAGATGGTTAACATTCACATTGTTACAAAGGGTAAATACATGGATATGCCTGTTGGTCAGAGACCTATTAGATCGCACAGACTAGGCTTCCTCCGGATTCCATCTGCTGGCCAATGTCGGCTGGCGACCCCCCGGGGGAGGGCCTTCTCTGTAGCTGCTCCGTCCCTATGGAACGATCTCCCCATTGAGATCCGGACCCTTACTACCCTTCCGGCCTTCCGCAAAGCAACCAAGACCTGGCTGTTCCGGCAGGCCTGGGGCTGTTGAATTATCCAGCCCCATTCTAAGTTATGAATGTTGTTGAATTTTTTAAATTGTTGTTTTTTATTTCTTGTATTCCCCTTCCCTTCTTATTTGTAAGATGCCCTGAGTCTTCCGAGAGTGGGCGGCATACAAGCTAAATAAATTCAATTCAATTCAATTTCGTGGAGACAACTGTATTTTATTCTCCGTCATTGTATAGAAAAATGGCAGTAATCATGCCTAGGTAGCAGATTTGAAGTCTATCTCCCTCAAACATCAAGATTTTGCCATCAAAATCTGCATAATTCATAAGCTATGTTACACAGTCCTACAAGCTACCCAATACATACATAAATATAAACACTGAATAATTCTACTTCTCTGTATTTTTCAATGCAATTATCTAGCCTCTTTTAATAGGCAAGCATTAGGGGAAAATGCAGGCATAAACATTTACACAAAGATACCTACAGACTTACATTAATAAAGATAGTTTACATATTAGATAGTTTACATAATATCATTTTTTTCTTCCTAATAAAAATAATAAATAAAGACCAGACACTATTTTGATTAAAACAGAAATCAAGAAAATACTCTCTGCTATGGCGAACCCTAGATCTCAGTGGATGTGTTTGCTCAGGTTTTTTTCCCCTAATATTTGGAGCTGCTTGTTCAGCTTAATTACAAAGATTCTCTTAAAATCCTGTTCTTTAAGATCATAACATCTCATCATACATCAAAAAGAAATGTGAACGAAGGAGTGGAAGAAGCTGTATTCCTGAGGAGAAGGAGGAGGAGGAAGAAGGAGGAGGAGGAGGAGGAGGAGGAGGAGGAGGAGAAGAAGAAGAAGAAGAAGAAGAAGAAGAAGAAGAAGAAGAAGAAGAAGAAGAAGAAGAAGAAGAAGAAGAAAGTTGTGGGGTTAAGAAGATAAAATGAAAATGGAAGAAGCTGAAATAAACGTGCTGTGTTAGAAGACATCAAAGTTCATACCGTGTTTCTTCAATCACAAAGATAAATAGCCCAATTCACTTCTCATTAACAGAAGATTTAGCTTGGTCAAGCACCATTAACTTCCGTGGGCTTAGTTGCGATTTACTCCAGAATAAATAGGAAAGAAAAGAAAGGAATTGGGTGTCAAGATTTATTCATAAACAAATCTTTTTTCCAGGACCCGTCTTTATCAATAAATGTTTGGATGAAGAGGATCCTATAGGCGATAACTTTCCATCCGTGACAGAAGAAGGTTAAAAATGGTCAAGGGCTTAGATTTTAATGTGACCTTATGTCAAGATCATCTTTCCTGCAGTCCCAAAAGAGGGTCAATTGGAATTACAGAATGAAATGCATTCTGCCCATCCTCGCATCTTTCAAAAGATCCCCTCGCATATATGTGCTAGTCGTTCCTAACTCTAGAGGGCCGTGCTCATCTCCATTTCAAAGCTGAAGAGCCAGCGCTGTCCGAAGACATCTCCGTGGTCATGTGACCGGCATGACTAAACGCCGAAGGCCCACAGAACGCTGTTACCTTCCCACCAAAGGTGTTTCCTATTTTTCTACTTGCATGTTTTACATGCTTTCGAACTGTTAGGTTGGCAGAAGCTGAGACAA
The DNA here is from genome assembly GCF_009769535.1 of Thamnophis elegans. NCBI lineage: Eukaryota > Metazoa > Chordata > Lepidosauria > Squamata > Natricidae > Thamnophis > Thamnophis elegans. Next base: position 52,452,027 of record NC_045552.1, read on the forward strand.
GTAACGGGAGCTCACTCCATTACGCAGCGCTAGGGATTTGAACCACCGAACTACTGACCTTTCTGAGGTGCCGAGGTGGCGCAGTGGTTAAATGCAGCACTGCAGGCTACTGCTAGATCAGCAGTTCAGCAGTTCAAATCTCACCGGCTCAGGGTTGACTCAGCCTTCCATCCTTCCGAGGTGGGTAAAATGAGGACCCAGATTGTTGGGGGCAATATGCTGACTCTCTGTAAACCACTTAGAGAGGGCTGAAAGCCCTATGAAGCGGTATATAAGTCTACTGCTATTGACAAGCACAGCATCTTAGCCACTGAGCCACCACATCCCTATGGTAATTTCATCCTACTCACTTGCTAAGATTCTGCTTGAGTAAACTAAACGTTGTGTATTAGATTGACAGCAAGGAGACATAGGCTCGTCTTCAGAGTGATCTCCCAAATCATTCACGTTCCTTTGTCAAATCATGGCATCTATAGCACAGACTTTAAAACAGATCTCAGATGCCGGCAATGGATCATCTGCTTTGAATTTGATCTAATATGAAAACGGATTTTTCTGAAGTAATGTTGGGGAACAAAGAGTTTTTTTGGCCTCCGTACTTGGGTTCCTGGGTGGCCCAATTGATTCAGAAATATCTGATTCAATTCAGTGGTTCATACTGAATTGGTGACCTGATTCAGAAGGTGGTTATGGTTCAGAGATTCCATCAAATTGCTTTCAAAGCAAACCTTTGAAGCCAATCTTTTCACAGACACAACAAAGGCCATTCTAGAATGCCTTTTAAGATATCTGGGTTTCAAGGCACTTTTAACTTGTTTCTTATGTGCATTGGTATTTTTTTTTTAAATTTAGGAATCTATATTAAAGCAACACAGACAGGTGATGATTGATCTTCCTGGAGAGAAATAACAATTTGCATAGGATCAGTATTGATTCAAGATCCGAAAATAACCCATGAATTTCCCTGGGCACATTTGAAGACCTTATGACATTTCTCCCCTGAAGAGATATGGAAATTCCAGCCCCAAGAACAGATTTTGCAAAAACCTCAAGGTAATTCTTGTTTATCACAGAAGATAGAATAGAATAGAATAGAATAGAATAGAATAGAATAGAATAGAATAACAGAGTTGGAAGAGACCTTGGAGGTCTTCTAGTCCAACCCCTTGCTTAGGCAGGAAACCCTACACCACTTCAGACAAATGATTACCCAACATCTTCTTAAAAACTTCCAATGTTAAAGCATCAACAACTGATGGAGGCAACTTGTTCCACTGATTAATTGTTCTCACTGTCAGGAAATTTCTCTTTAGTTCTAGGTTGCTTCCCTCCTTGGTTAGTTTCCATCCATTGCTTCTTGTTCTACCCTCAGGTGCTTTGGAGAATAGCTTGACTCCCTCTTCTTTGGGGCAGCCCCTGAAATATTGGAATATCGCTATCATGTCTCCCCTAGTCCTCCTTTTCATCAAACTAGAAATACACAGTTCCTGCAACCGTTCTTCCTATGTTTTAGCCTCCAGTCCCCTAATCCTCTTTGTTGCTCTTCTCCGCACTCTTTCTAGAGTCTCCACATCTTTTTTACATCATGGTAACCAAAACTGAATGGAGTATTCCAGGTGTCACCTTACTAAGGCCTTATAAGAGCCAAGGTGGCGCAGTGGTTAGAGTGCTGTACTGCAGCCACTTCAGCTGACTGTTATCTGCAGTTTGGCAGTTCAAATCTCACCGGCTCAGGGTTGACTCAGCCTTCCATCCTTCCGAGGTGGGTAAAATGAGGACCCAGACTGTGGGGGCAATATGCTGACTCTGTAAACCGCTTAGAGAGGGCTGAAAGCCCTATGAAGCGGTATATAAGTCTAACTGCTATTGCTATTGCTATTGCTATTATAAAGTGGTATTAACCTTCATGTGATCTTGATTCTATCCCTCTGTTTATACAGCCTAGAACTGTGTTGGCTTTTTTGGCAGCTGCTGCACACGGCTGGCTCATATTTATATAGAGCACATCAACTTTGGCCTTGAGCATCTCTGCAGCAGAGAATGCTGCTCCACTTGGGGGCACATCTGCACACACAATGCAATGCAATGCAATGCAATGCAATGCAATGCAATGCAATGCAATGCAATGCAATGCAATGCAATGCAATGCAATGCAATACAATACAATACAATACAATACAATACAATAGCAGAGTTGGAAGGGACCTTGGAGGTTTTCTAGTCCAACCCCCTGCCTAAGCAGGAAACCCTATATTGTTCCAGACAAATGGCTATCCAACATCTTCTTAAAGACTTCCAGTGTTGGGGCATTCACAACTTCTGGAGGCAACTTCTGTTCCACTGATTAATTGTTCTAACTGTCAGGAAATTTCTCCTCAGTTCTAAGTTGCTTCTCTCCTTGGTTAGTTTCCACCCATTGCTTCTTGTCCTACCCTCAGGTGCTTTGGAGAATAGCTTGACTCCCCCTTCTTTGTGGCAGCCCCTGAAATATTGGAATACTGCTATCATCTCTCCTCTAGTCCTTCTTTTCATTAAACTAGTTGGCAATGATAAACGTAGTTTTTCTATGCAGAGTTTATTGAAATCCACTCACTACCTATAACATGACTCTAAAGGTGGATTGTTCTTCAGGATAAATGTGCCATTTTGAATCACTGCTAGCTTTTTCATGTAAACACCTTATACACCTTATATGTTCTGATGCTCAAATTCTCTACTAAAATGACGTCTAATACCCTGCAGGGTATTGCAATGACCTCTGCATCTGATTTGCCCATATGGAGGAAGATCAATTATAACTTTAATTTCCCTTACTTATCTTTATCGTGGCTCCATTCGCAATAAATATAAACTTGGTTCTTTCCGGAGTTTTCGCCGAACTAATTGCTCAAATCTTTGCAGCACACAAGGATGTAACTTTCATTTCATAGCCAAACGCAAATAATTGATATCATTAAATTGGAGTTTTAACTGTTTGTATTATGGCTTTTATGGATATTTTATAAACCCCTGGCAATCCATGTGGAGTTGGCACTATATAAATATTGGAATAAATGATAAATACCTGCAGTAGTAATACGCAGATACACACAGAGAGAAAAAGAGACATTCTGATGAGAAGATGATGAGTTACTCGCTGCAATTATTATTCAATTCAATATCTGTTGCAAGAAAACAAGCAGATTTGCTTCAGCAAAAAACATCTGACATCTGACAAGTGGGTATCGCAGATATGGGGGAAATAATTGATGCCCATAAAGGCTGAAGTCAGCTGTTTTACCTCTTTTTCTCCTTAATTTATGAGTTAAAAAAAGAAAATGTCACAATGACATAGCTCGCAGTGCTGAGTAGAGAAATTGTCCTGAAGACGTTGACAACAAATTACAATATTGTGCTATAGATCCCTATATTTTTTTCCATGATAATCACCTCTGAAGCTCTCATCCCGCACCACAAAGAGAATAAATCCTTGTTAAAAGATGTCTTTTAAAAATAGAATATATATATATATATATATATATATATATATATATATATATATATATATATATATATATATATATATATATATTCCAAAAAGCAGAGAGCAAAGCGAGATTGGAACATATGCTAACACTTCTAAGCTTAGCGGGAGAAGACATGTCACGTTGCCTGATTGAGAAAGGATATAAAGGTTGGTGCAAAATAGAAGAGGAGGGGTGAATCCTTTTGATACTGCAGCACAATATTTTGAAATCGCATCCTTTGAAGTTGTTCAGCGCCTCGTCATATCACTTGCACTATGTGATCAAATCTCATATTTAGGATGGTGGGTGATCCACGTCCAGCAAAGGAAACTCAATATCTGTAAGGGTTTGTCAGAGTTTGTTGCAGAAATCACACCCAGAAAGCACACACAGATAACGGATTCCGCAGGATTCATGAACGTCTTTCTATACATAATAACACATGAGAAAATGTACAAATAGGGATGCAGTGGCTCAGGAGCTAAGACTCTGAGCTTGTCGATCAGAAAGGTCGGCAGTTCAGCGGTTCAAATCCCTAGTGCCGCGTAATGGAGTGCGCCCCCGTTACTTGTCCCAGCTTCTGCCAACCTAGCAGTTCTAAAGCATGTAAAAAATGCAAGTAGAAAAATAGGTTCGAGGTTCGAGGTTCATTTTATTTATATGCCGCCCTATTCCAAGTAGGACTCAGGGCAGCGCACAAACCCAAGGAGAGGGGAGGGAAACACAAAAACTACAAAGCGTACAGGGCATTTAAAACAACCAACAGCCACATGATTCGAGAGGGGAAGGGAACTCATCGACCCCAGGCCTGCCGACACAGCCAGGTTTTAACGGTTTAGGAACCCTCTTTGGTGGGAAGGGAACAGTGTTCTGTGCGCCTTCGGCATTTAGTCATGCTGGCCACATGACCACGGAGATGTCTTTGGACAGCGCTGGCTCTTCGGCTTTGAAACAGAGATGAGCACCACCCACTAGAGTGGGGGACCACTAGCGAGGGGAACCTTTACCTTTAAATGTACAATACCAACAGCAGATTCTTCCGACATGGTAGTTGTTACAGGCAAAACACAGACAGATGAGAGATTGATTTCATTTCAGAGTTCAGAGCTTAATACAGACAAAGAGAACCTCCTCTATTCAGGGCAATTAAACTAAGCCTAAGTTTTCCCCTAGTTGTCTCCAGCAAATACTGTTTCAGTTTCTGAACAGCCCTCATTGGCTGACCTGTTGCCATGCCTATTCATTGGCTGACCTTGTTCCTATGTCCAGTTCCAGTTCATGAATATTCTGACAGGGTTTACATTTCTTCCTTCCTTACGCATTTTTCCCCGTATCCCCCTTTCTTTATGGTGCAGGGTATTGTGCTTATTTCCATACCATTCCTTCTCCTTTCCTCATTTTTAAATTAATATGCAGATAGTCCTCAACGTACAACCACAATGGAGCCCAAAATTTTGACAGATTTTTTAAAAATTATTATTTCCCTTCTACAACACCTTACAGTCATTACATCAACATTGTAATGTCATCATACCTGTACATGTATATAATATTTTGCTTCTATATTTACACACTTTATACACAGTTCTATATATATTTATATCTATTGTTTTTTGGCTTAATTAATTTTGTTCCTGTTTTGCAGCCATTTGTACCAATTGTTCCAAATTTCATAATATTCCGACTGTTCTTTATCTTTTAATTTCAGTGTTAATTTGTCCATCTCTGCACAATCCAAAGTTTTTTCTTATCACTAATTGGTCCAAGGGGGTATTATTTTGTTTCCAACATTGGGCAAATGCTATTCTAGCTGTAGTTAGCAGATGTGTGAATATGTACTTAATTTTCTTTGTATATTTCCCTTTGATTATTCCCAGTAGAAAGATTTTGGGTTTGTATTTTATCTGTTCTCCTGTAATTTCTTGCACCCATTTTCAATTTTTTGTCCAATATTTTTGTGTTTCCGGGCAGGTCCACCATATGTGATAATAGGTCCCTTGTACTTTTTTACACTTCCAGCAGGTCAGCTTCAGGTTTGGGTACATTTTAGCCAATTTTGTTGGTGATAAATGCCAACGATAAAACATTTTGTATATATTTCCTTTAAGTGCTGCTGATCGTGTTAGTTTATAATTTGTGTTCCAAATTCTTTCCCAATCCACTAGATCTATGTTGTAACCAAAGTTTTTGGCCCACGTTATCATGCAACCTTTAACTTTTTCTTCTTCTAATGTTACTTCTAATTTAATTTATGTTGCTAAGTGAGATGCTTGTTAAGTGAGTTTTGCCCCATTTTATGATTTTTCCTTGCCCCATTTGTTAAGTGAATCACTGCAGTGGTTGAATTGGAAACATGGTTGTTTAAGTGAATCTGTTTTTTTCCATTGACTTTGTCCAAATGTCATAAAATGAGATCACGTGACTCTTGGGGAAAAAAGCACCTTTGGGACAACCATGACCTGGATGACTGAGAATCTCCATAGGCAACTAATACACAATGTTATTAAGCCACGAAGTACTTAAAATGTGAGTCACCAACCCATATTTTTCACAGAACTTTGACAAGATTTCCGTCCGGGTGAAGGACAATAAAAGCAATTGCTTAGAAGAACCTCAGCGTATCTTTCTTGATTTTTAGAGGCTAACATGGACTCAGATATCCAATGTAGACACCAATACTCGGATTTCAAATCATGTAAGCTAGTTCAGCTACAGAGAATGATCTGTTTGGTGAGCTGACATGACCATCACTGTTTCCCAGCTCATGTGGAGGAGAACATTAACAGCAGGTTCTCACGGTCCCTGGGAAAATCTACGCCTCCACGGCAGGCTTAAGTAGGATGCATATCAAGATTTGATGTACTTCACACTCTCTGAAATAACAGTGTGCACTTCAAATGTAGGCGCAATTATGTATTTAAAGGTTACTGAACAGCTTCACACAGAGTCACTTATAGGTTGGCCATGTCATGGAACCCATTATTAGTTGCCATTACCATGAAAGACAGGCTGAAGGGAAGTTTCCCAGGTAATTGCTAATGAGGGCATGTGTAATTTGGTCCACATTGTTTGATGAATTTATGTACTGCATTTTTCTCCTGTGTCATTGGCAGGCGGAGCTGGTTGCAAAAGGAACCTTTTTAAATTGAACAATAGTTTAAGAAGAGAAGCAAAAAAGAAAAAGAAGAAATATTCAAATCAAATTTAACCAAATCGCAAAAGATACGTTGCCGTGGAGTCCTCTGATGCTTAGTTGTTAAGAGACGACACATCCCTTGTATGAGGAACAAGCTAAAGGAACAACTAGGAAACTGAATTAAGAAGAGTGCAGAGCTGTCAAACTCGTGGGCCGATTGTGTCACACACTGGCCATGCCCACACTCAGTTTAGTGACGGGGAAAAAAGTCCTGATGCGTCATATGATGCCACCATGACAACACGAGTTTGACACACCTGGTCTAGTGGATAAGGCTCTAGGCTAAAACCCCAGAAGAACATGAGTTCTAGTCCTGCCTTAGTCATGAATGCCAGCCAGGTGGCTTTGGGCCAATCACCAGAAGACTGGGAGGTCTAGTGCCACCTTAGGCATGAAAGCCAGCTGAGAGACCTTGGGCCAGTCCCTCTCTAACAGTCCAATTCACCTCACAGGGTTGTTATGGTGGGGAAAATAGGAGGAGACAGGTGTGGTGGATATGTTTGCCACCTTGAGTTGTTTGTAAAAATCAATAAAGTTAGGAAATAATTAAAATAAAGCAATAAATCAAATGGGGATGATTGTTTAGAATTGTCTATAACTAGGGATGAATTTGGTAGTCTTGTATCTCTTAAGATAACCCTTCCTTCCTTCCTTCCTTCCTTCCTTCCTTCCTTCCTTCCTTCCTTCCATGAGGACCCAGACTGGGGGCAATATGCTGACTCTGTAAACCGCTTAGAGAGGGCTGAAAGCCCTATGAAGTGGTATATAAGTCTAACTGCTATTGCTATTGCTATTGCTATTCATTCATTCATTCATTCATTCATTCCTCCATTCATTCATTCTTCAATTTCTATAACTGCCAAACTCAACCAAGTGGCTCTGGACAGCATACAATTCTAAAAATCATAAAACAATGAAAACACAATAAGAACATCCAAAAACTAAATAAGTACAAAGCAGAGCAGCCATGATTGTTAATCAACTAATAGTAAAGTCACGTAATTCTGAGACCCAGGCCCAGGTAGCTAAATTTTGAAAGCCTTGCAAAAGGCAAAGAGGGTTGGGGCTGTTCTAATCTCTGTAGCAGTCCCAATCAGACTTTCTATCATGATCACTCCATCAGGTTGCCCCCTGGAAACAGGCAACGGTTCACAAGCTGGGCTCTTAGGGGCTCTCGCCATTATTCTTAATGTCCCTAGGCTTTGAGCAAGCAAAGCAAGTAGCAATTAATAGAATGAGGGACATGGAGTTCCAAGAAGAACTAAATAGGTTGCTTCTCCACAGTAGGGACAGAATTAAACAGGGTGTGTGGGAATCGGCAAGATATCTAAATGACCGGATCTCCCCAAAACAAAGAATAGCTTTCTTCAGAGCCAGATTTAACATTCTTCCTTCAGCACTCCTCCAGGGCAGGTATAAGAGAACACCTATAACAGAACGGGTCTGTATATGTGGTAAAGGAGAAGTGAAAGATAATGCACATGTTCTATTACACTGCGAGCTATACAGAGTTTGTAGGTCTGCACATATTCTCCCCTTATTAGAGAGATTGCCAGGGAGGGCAGACCATTTTTATCTAGGCTTTCTCCTCCAGGACACTAACCCGGTTAACACGTATGCAGTGGCAAAGTTCTGTGCTGCTGCAATGTCCATAAGGAAAAAAAAATTGGCTACAGAAGTATAGTACCATCTTGTACCAATTATCTGGACATACCTTTAACAAACTTTGGACCATTATGTTATTATCCACTTTTAATGTCAATACTTTTTAATTATATTTTAATGTTCGTATTTTTTGATATAGTGTAAAAACTAATGTGTATTGCTGGTCTTTGACCATAATAAAGATTTTACTTACTTACTTACTTACTTACTTACTTACTTACTTACTTACTTACTTACTTACTTAATCACTCCATCAGGTTGTAGTACATGAATTGCAATGCACATAAGGCCTTAAATTATTACATTTTTCAGCTGAAAGATTTTACAATTTATTATTTTTACTTCCTTTTCTCTGTGAACTATCAGGCGAAAATGCCAAAAAAAAAACCGTGAGCAACAACTTTAAAACTAATATGAGAGGCCCGTTTGGGAGGCTTGAGATCCAGAGAGCTCGAAAAGACCAGCCAGCGGCAGGGGTTACCACTTTAGGGACAACCCCGGACCGCAAAAGCTCCAGCGCCTTCAGCGGCTTCCATGCTGGTTTGGCCGCTCGGCAGCGAGGAGAGGAATCTCAGCTTAAAAGCAACGACGGCGTTCTTCGGCGGCTTCGGCGGCTTCATTGCCTGTTTCACCCCCCAACTTTGCCTACCCACGACGAGAACATCTTGCGACTGTGGGACTACCCCCAGGACCATCTTCAGACCGTCCGGGCGTTGCGACCGCGGACCACGTGGACTCTGGCGGCTCCAGCGGCCTCCGTGCTGTTTCGCTTGTATCAGCTGTTCAGCGGCGAGGAGAGGAGCCTCAGCTCGGTGGCAGCGGCGGCGTTCTTTGGCGGCCTCACCGTCTGCCCCACCTCCCCGCTCTGCCTCCCTGCAGTGGAGACGAGGAACTGGGGAGACCACCCTTGGGCCTTACAGATCTGGACGACCCCATTGGCTTTAGGGATTCCGGTGGCTCTCGTGCTGCCTTGGCCATTTAGTACTGAGGAAGCAAGTTCCATCCTGAGAGCAGCGACGGTATCTCCTGGCAATTCCAACGCCTGTTCCATCCTTTCACCCGATTTATTTTTAGTGGTGTGCCTTTGGGAATTCCTGGGAGTGGTTTTACCCCCAGAAAGAAAACTTCGGTACTGGGTTGTGGGTAGACAGATGATGGCAGCATTGTGTGTTCGCACTGAACCCCCGCAGGACCTTTTGACCAACAAATTTACAGAAGAAGAGAGGGGTTATAAGACACTCCCCCATATACTCCATCTGAACTGTAACTGGTCCCCAGCCACTTTAATTTTGAACACTAAGAGCCAATTTTGCCATCTGAGCTCGCATTTTAAATTTTAATCAACTACGCAATTATTTTTAATCTCTTTCTTTTCTTTCATCTTTTTCTTCTCTCTTTGTATGGGATATGCATGAGATACGTGTGAGATGAATGAATGACCCACTTTTTATTATTATATTGTTGTAATTTTCTGTGTTTTAATTCTTACGTGGGGACTGCTAGGAGGAGTGCATGGGTATGCATGATTCGGAGGACCTGCCGGGAGATGTGGGGGCCATGGGGGTGGTTGAGGGGACCAGAGACACGGGAGAGGGTCGGAGTATTACGGTCGTAACAGGGAGGGGCAGATATGGCGGGGACTTTAGGGCAGGCCATTACTGGGGAAGGAGGGTTCGCTACATTACAGAGATCCCTCCTTCCGGCCCTATGAGTCCCACTCCGAGACCAGATGGCGCAAGTAGTCAGGACCCTGGACTCAGGCTGCTGTCGCTAAATGCCAGGTCTGTGGTACATAAAGCTCCTCTCGTCCGGGACTTAATTTCAGACGAGAGGGCAGACCTGGCATGTATTACTGAAACCTGGCTGGGCCCAGAGGGAGGAGTCCCCCTTGTAGAGCTGTGCCCAGAAGGATTTCAGGTGCTGCACCAGCCGAGAGCCCAGGGAAGGGGTGGGGGTGTGGCCATTGTTATCCGGGAGTTGCTAGTTCCTCGTAGGGTCCCTGCTCCGGAGCTTGTCGGGTGTGAGTCTCTGCTGATAAAGTTGGACCTCAAGGGTCAAGTGGGTCTGCTGTTAACGTACCTGCCTCCCAACGGCGTTGCAGCGGCCCTCCCCTCGCTCCTCGAGTCGGTAGCCGAGCTGGCAATTGAGTTCCCTAGGCTGATGGTCCTGGGGGACTTTAATTTGCCGTCGCTCGGTGAAAACTCTGATGGGGTGCAGGAGTTCATGGCTTCCATGACAGCCATGGGCTTGACCCAAGTAATCTGGGGCCCAACCCATTCAGTGGGTCACATGCTCGACCTCGTATTCCTCTCGGAGCAGTGGATTTGTGATCTTGGTCTGAGGGGTAACGACATCATACCCCTGTCGTGGTCAGACCATTGCCTACTGAGGCTTGACTTCCGGGGACCAAACCCCCACTGTAGGGAGGAGGAACCGACCAGGTGGTTCCGCCCCAGGCGACTTATGGAGCCGTTAAGGTTCCAGACGGAGCTTGGGGTCATTCCTGATACTCTCGCCCACAGTCCAGTAGAGACTCTGGTTGCTGCTTGGCACTCAGCAGCATCGGAGGCCCTCGACCGGATTGCGCCACTACGGCCCCTCCGAGGCGGCGGATCCCGGAGACCTCCTTGGTTCACCGAGGAACTCCGGGAGATGAAGCGCCGGAGGAGATGCCTAGAGCACCGATAGAGGTCCGATAAGTCCGAATCGAACCGAGCAATGGTAACCACCAGCACCAAGGAATACACCAGGGCACTTAGGGCAGCGAAAAGATCTTATATAGCCACCTTGGTTGCGTCCGCTGAGTCCCGCCCAGCCGCCCTGTTTAGGATAACCCGCTCCCTACTAAATAAGAGGGAAGCGGGGGAACCCTTGCAGGGCAGAGCTGAGGATTATGCCCAATTCTTAGCGGATAAAATTGCTCGGTTTCGGTCGGACTTGGACTCCATCTCTGCAGTTCCAGCCGAGGCACAAGAGGATGAAGTAGACCATCTCTGGGTTGAGTTTCAGGATGTTGCCCCCGGGGATGTGGACAAGGCCATGAGGGCTGTAAGTGCCTCCACCTGTGTACTGGACCCGTGTCCCTCATGGCTGGCTACTAACAGCAGTGAGGTGACACGAGGCTGGATCCAGGCGGTTGTTACCGCCTCTCTTTGGGAGGGGAACTTCCCCGCCGCGTTAAAAGCGGCGGTGGTGAGACCCCTCCTGAAGAAGCCATCTCTGGATCCAGCAGTTCTTAATAACTATCGTCCAGTCTCCAACCTTCCCTTTCTTGGGAAGGTTGTTGAGAAGGTGGTGGCCTTCCAGCTCCAGCGGTCCTTGGATGAAGCAAACTATCTTGACCCCTTCCAGTCAGGCTTCAGACCCGGTTACAGCACAGAAACCGCTTTGGTCGCATTGACCGATGATCTTTGGAGAGCCAGAGATGGAGGACATCCCTCCATCCTGGTTCTCCTTGACCTCTCAGCGGCTTTCGATACCATCGACCATGGTATCCTTCTGCGACGACTGCGGGAGGTGGGAGTGGGAGACACCGTGTTGCGGTGGTTCTCCTCCTACCTCTCGGACAGGTCGCAGTCGGTGTTAGTGGGGGGGAAGAGATCGACCCCTAGGCCCCTAACATATGGGGTGCCTCAGGGTTCGGTCTTATCCCCCCTACTATTCAACATCTACATGAAACCGCTGGGAGAGATCATCCACAGGCACGGGATAAGATACCATCAATATGCGGACGATACCCAGTTGTATCTGTCCGCCCCGTGCCAACTCAATGAAGCGGCAGACGTGATGAGCCGAGGCCTTGAGGCCGTTATGGACTGGATGAGGGCTAACAAGCTTGTACTCAACCCAGAAAAGACCGAGTGGCTGTTGTGCTTCCCTCCCAAAGATTCGACCAATATTCCATCACTCAGGCTGGGGGGTCAAATTTTACACCCCTCAGAGAGGGTTCGCAACTTGGTAGTCCTCCTGGACCCACAGCTATCCTTTGACCACCACCTGATGGCTGTGACCAGGGGGGCATTTGCCCAGGTTCGCCTGGTGCACCAGTTGCGACCCTACCTGAATCGGGAGGCTCTCACAACAGTCACTCGGGCCCTTGTGACCTCTAGGCTGGAATACTGCAATGTGCTCTACATGGGGCTGCCCTTGAAGAGCATCCGGCGACTTCAGCTAGTCCAGAACGCGGCCGCGCGAGTGATCGTGGGTGCACCTCGGTTCACCCACATAACACCTATCCTCCGCGAGCTGCGCTGGCTACCTGTCGATCTCCGGGTGCGCTTCAAGGTGCTACTAGTCACCCATAAAGCCCTTCATGGTAGTGGATCTGCGTACTTGAGAGACCGCCTTCTGCCAATTACCTCCCTGCGACCAATTAGATCTCATAGATTGGGCCTCCTCCGAATTCCATCTGCCAGCCAGTGCCGGCTGGCAACTACAAGGAGGAGGGCCTTTTCAGTAGTAGCTCCGACCCTTTGGAACGAGCTCCCCGTGGAGATTCGTACTCTCACCACCGTCCAGGCCTTCCGCATAGCCCTTAAGACCTGGCTAGCCCGTCAGGCCTGGGGACAAAGATAGCCACGCCTCCCGAATGATGAATGAATGTTGCTCATTATTTTTACTTATGTGTGTCTATGTCATAGTTTGTATCCCCCTTCCCTGATTTTATGTGAGCCGCCCTGAGTCCCCTCAGGGAAAAGGGCGGCCTATAAATGTTAATAAACTCAAACTCAAACTCAAACTTTTGCTTATCCCCATCCCCACATATCTCTAAATTGGATGCGCGGATTATTAATGTCTTCAAAAGATTAGATACTGGACATAATACATCGTAGGTCTGGTCTAGAAATCTCTTTTTGAACAATGTCAGATGGAAATGTGGATTTCTTACCTCTGGTGTGATTAACAAGCAATGCTTTAGAAAGACAGGTTGTCAGCACACAGCATCATTTCAAAATATTCCAGTGCCTGCTGTTCAGACTTAAATCTATTTATAAGATAATCCAATCCAATTTTAAAATAATTCAATTTAATCCAATCAATTATGCATTTGGGAGACAATGTATAGGATTGAGCAAAAATGCTTTATCTAGCCAGATCCCACAGCACAGTAAAAAAAAAAAAAACTTCTTAAGAAAAATAGAAGAAAGGGGAAAAAAGAATGTGTCCAGACACCTGCCAAGAGAAGTAACAAAGAAAAACAACAACAACAAAATAGTAAGAAGAAAATTTTGAGAAAGATTCAAAAATGCCTCTAAGCATGCTGGTGTGCTGTGCTAGGCACTAATAATGCTTGCTGTTATTAATTTAGCCTGCCCTATCTATCTATCTATCTATCTATCTATCTATCTATCTATCTATCTATCTATCATCTATCTATCTATCTATCTATCTATCTATCTATCTATCTATCTATCTATCTATCTATCATCATCATTATCTGTCTGTCTATCTATCTATCTATCTATCTATCTATCTATCTATCTATCTATCTATCTATCTATCTATCTATCTATCTATCTATCATCATTATCTATCTATCTATCTATCTATCTATCTATCTATCTATCTATCTATCTATCTATCTATCTATCTATCTAGTTAGTTTGTCAAGCATGTACAAGATAACAGGTAAAAGTGTAAACATGGACATGAACACAGGAAATGGTTACGAATAAATGGGGACAATAGATCAGGGACGGTAGGAACGCTGGTGCGCTTATGCACGCCCCCCCCCTTTATGGACCTCTTAGGAATGGGGTGAGGTTCATGGTAGACAGTTTAAGGTTAAAATTAGTGGGGTTTGGGGATGTAACAACAGAATCGGGTAGTGCATTGATCACTCTGCTGCTAAACTCATATTTTCTGCAATTGAGTTTGGAGCGGTTTACCTTGAGTTTGTATCTATTGTTTGCGTTCTATAATATAATGTGTGTGTATGTATGTATGTATGTATGTATGTATGTATGTATATAATATATAATATAATAGTTTGCATCTATTGTTTGTATCTATTCTTAGTGCTGTCTCTCTTCCTCCCTCCCTCTGTGTTGCGTGCGTGTGGCTTGTGAAGGTAGTAAACGTCCCTCCCTTACCCCCAACTCCACAATCCAGATATATTCTTTCCATATCACCATGAGTGACATTTCTTTAGAAGTGTCCCCCCTGAGGAATCAATGAAGAAAGTACATTTTCAGCCTATTGTAGTGTGCTTCAAAATGTTATTGAAATATTGCACTGCCAAGCTGAAATGATAGGTTAGATGCAGCCCTGTTTTCACACTGCTAAACATGTTACAGAACAATGGAGGTATAATTTGGAAAACTGGGGTTCTTTTTTGGTCCAAATCTCTTATTGCTGAGACCCCCAGGGGTTTTGGAAGAGAGGAGACAAATTTTTAAATTGATCCGAGGTGATGGGGGAGTGAATTATCTTGCAATCTGTTCCTTTAATTGATGTGTAGGTCCACCCTCCTTCATATTCTGCTGTTTCCCTTGTTCCTGTGTTACCATGAGCAAGAGTTGTGGAAGCACATTGTGTAGTTTGAAGCATTTTTTTTCAGCTTGTTTCAGCTACTGACATTAGTGGATTCTGCTGTGTTACAAAACAATGCTTTTTTTCAATGTATTGTTAAGTATCAATAGACGTGAGTGCCAATACTTATTCTAGACAATGGTTGACTAATATAAACCAAATAATAATTCTATACAGGTGGTCCCTATTTTTCTACTTCCATTTTTACATGCTTTCGAACTGCTAGGTTGGCAGAAGCTGGGACAAGTCATGGAAGCTCACTCCGTTACACGGCGCTAGGGCTTCGAACTGCCGAACTGCTGACCTTTCTGATCATCAAGCTCAGTGTCTTAGCCACTGAGCCATCATGTCCCTCTCTGGTTCTATATACCTAAGTCTAAATGCTATTGCTATTTGCATGAATAATATAATTTCGTCCACATTTTTTAGCTTTTATCCTTTTTGCAATGCAATAGCAGAGTTGGAAGGGACCTTGGAGGTCTTCTAGTCCAACCCCCTGCCTAAGCAGGAAACCCTATACCATTCCAGACAAGTGGCTATCCAACATCTTCTTAAAGACTTCCAGTGTTGGGGCATTCACAACTTCTAGAGGCAACTTCTGTTCCACTGATTAATTGTTCTAATTGTCAGGAAATTTCTCCTAAGTTCTAAGTTGCTTCTCTCCTTGATTAGTTTCCACCCATTCTACCGTCAGGTGCCTTGGAGAATAGCTTGACTCCTTCTTCTTTGTGGCAACCCCTGAGATATTGGAAGACTGCTATCATGTCTCCCCTAGTCCTTCTTTTCATTAAATTAGACATACCCTGTTTCTGCAACCATTCTTCATAGGTTTTAGTCTCCAGTCCCCTAATCCTCTTTGTTGCTTTCTCTGCACTCTTTCTAGAGTCTCCACATCTACATCATGGTGACCAAAACTGAATGCAGTATTCCAAGTGTGGCCTTACTAAGGCATTATAAAGTGGTATCATTATTTTTCAGAATCTTAAGTGTATATGTTAGTCACCAAAAGGTTAACCCTCTCCCTTTTAGAGAAATCAAAATCACTGTCCATTTTTCTTCACTTTTTTACATAAAAGGCTCTCCTAAATCCCAATTCTTTCAATTCTGCTTCAGAGAAGTATCCACACTATGATCACAAGGAACATGCGAACTTTGATACACACACATTTACATGCAGTGTTCAATTTGCAATGTGTTTCTTTGTTATCTGGCTTTTTAATTTAAAGAAGATTGGGGGGGGAAGCATTTAAAACCCACAAAACAACAGTCTCCGTTTTGAGCGCTGAAAAATTATTGCTGTTGCTAGAATAATTCCCATCGTATTTGGCGCCTTAAAATTTTATGCTTTGTATACACATCTCTCTGTGTTTATTTGATCAATTATTTTTACTCTGTTGTCTGCCATTTCTTTATGAAAAAGAATAAAAGATGTGAAGCTGAACTGTGATGTCAAGTTTTGTCTCCTTTTTTTTTTTTTTTTTTTTTGTCGTATCCAGAAAAAGAAAAGAAAAATATATAGTGGTGCATATTTTTGTAGATCAAAGAATGCCAAGTTATGTCTTGATGTTTGATTTGAAAAATCTGAGCAAGAATAACTGTTTGAATTTCCAATCTGTAGAAGAAAAAGTGCCAAAAACATGGGAAGGGGAGGGGGTGAAAAATGCTTGTTGTAACTTTTCCTTTCCAAATGAATTACAAAATCCAACTACGGCTGTTTTGAACTACCCTGGCTCATATGCCTTTCAAAACTTGCTAGATTTCCATATAATAAAAACTTAGTTTTCTCCTTGTTCTGTTTCATTTTTTGAAAAAAGGAAAAGGTTTTCCTCACATATATGTATTAGTCGTTCCCGACTTTAGGAGGTGGTGCTCAACTCCGTTTCAAAGTTGAAGAGCCAGCGCTGTCCAAAGATGTCTCCGTGGTCATGTGGCCGGCATGACTAAATGCCAAAGGCGCATGGAGTGCTGTTAGCAGAGGCGATTCCATATTTTTCTACTTGCATTTTTACATGCTTTCAAACTGCTAGGTTGGCAGAAGCTGGGACAAGTAGCAGGAGCTCACTCCATTACGTGGCACTAGGGAATCAAACTGCCAACCTTCCTGATCGACAAGCTCAGCATCTTAGCCACTGAGACACCATGTCCCAATATTCTGTTTCATTAACTCCTTCCTTATCTACAAGGGATGAACCTATACAAGAAGGTATGTATTCAGACATGATCTGGGAATGGACTTGTTCTTGGTGGCCTGTCAACTTTGAAGCTGGCCTGACTGAGGTCATTTTGACACTTCAGTGCTTACACACTAGAGCTGAGGGATAAGGATGGTGGAGGGGATTGAGATAGTTGGGATATTATAGTCAAAACAAAATACCTTCTCTTGAGAACCAAGGACACTCATGCAGATGTTCGGAAGGAGGGGACTGAGGTCACCTAGCAACTGGATTGTATCCTGATTGGGCCATCTGATTGGTTGTTTTGGGAAAGTGATAAACTTTTACTTTTAATTAGATGAAAAGCACAGGAATAGTTAAGAAATAGTTTTCACCAACCTGTGCCAATATGACCAGAGGTGGGCTACTACGGGTTTGACCAGGTTTGGGAAAACCCCTAGCTAATGTTATGGCCAGTTCAGGGAACCTCCAAATCCCACCCCTGGCTGGGATCTGTGTTTCTTTCTCTTTTATATGTGGATTTCACTCTCTTTTAGATCTGTGTTTCTTTTTCTTTTATATGTGGATTTCATTCTCTTTTAGATCTGTGTCTGGATGCAGTGACAGGCTCAGTGAGGGCAAAAGAATGCGGCTGAATCCTGGTGAAATTAAGATCCATGATGGAGGATACTCCGATTCAGGACTTTGCTTGTTCTGGATAGGTTTGGTCTTTTGTTCCTTTTAGAACGATACAGAGTCTGGGAATGTTTCTAGATTCTTCAAAAGTGAGATAGCGATTAGGATGTTGTACAGAGGTGGGTTCCTACCAGTTCGCACCTATTCGCTAGAACTGGTTCGTCAAATCTACCGAACCGGTTAGAAAAGGTCCCACCAGTGGACCCGGAAAGCAGGCCACACCTACAGAAGAGGTTCCAAAAATTTTTGAAACCCACCACTGGTCCTTGGATATGATTATTCTACACTATCATGCTCATATTTATAAAACTCAGTGCCTCTGTGAAAGGTAAGGATGACTGCTGCGTTTGTGGTGCAATCAGAACATTGCGTGTGTTTTGAAGTTGTTTTAACGTGAACCAAAGATGGCTTTTAAAAAACAAGTTGACATCATATTCTTATGCATGCCAGTGCTGTGTGTGAGGTAATTTAAGGTGGTTCTGACAAGTGTCATCAGCATCTTCATATCCGGTCACATGGGCGGCAAGCCACTCCCATCTGGTCACATGGGTGGCAAGCCACTCCCACAAAGGAGGCCACACCTGCAGAGTAGGTTCGAACAATTTTTGAAACCCACCACTGATGTTGTAATGCAGACCAGGGAAGGTTTGAGTATACTTTGAGGCTCATAAAATTCATGGGGTGCTTTGGAGGCAGAGTTCTCTCTTAGGAGCTACTCTGCAAAAAAATAAAATCCTGAAAGAGAGTAAATAAATCTAACAAATATCCTCAGTTGCTGAGATTTGTCTTTGATGTTTTTTTTAAGAGCTACAACCTTGCTAGGTGGGAGGAAGCAACCTATGCATTGATAACCTCAACCCTGGCTTACTGTGAGACTGGATGTTAAAATATTCATGACTGGGAGAGACATGGGAACAAGGTCAGCCAATGAATAGGCAGAGCAACTAAGTCAGCCAATGGGAGTTCAAACAGATCAGAGTCTGTGCAGAGAATTGAAACAGAAACTTATGCTTGGAGTCTGGGTGTGGCTCAGCTGAGAATTGAAACTGAAACTGTCTGCTGCTCTGAGAAGTAAACTAGCAGTATGCCTGGGCTTGTCTGCTGCAATGAAACTAGCTGCTTTTTGTTTGCCTGTAACTCTCCTGCCTTGTGTTTACTTGGAAGAACCACCTGTTGGTATTGTACATTTATTCCTCTATTCTTATGTATACAAAGAAGTTAATGACTCCAGCTGAATCAGTTATCTGTGTGTGCTTTCTGCAACAAACTCTGACACTGGATGATCCTGGATAATTTTGAAATGCAGGTCATTTTTTTCCCTGCCATAAGCCCACTCCCCATCCTAGCAAAAGGTGTATCGTATTTTAACGAGGTAGGGCGACATTTTAGAAACTTACTCTGAACTTGCTCAAAGGAAAATGGGATCAAACTGAAAAAAATGACAATTAGGCCACGGAAAGAAGGAAGTCAAATAAAACATTCTCCACCTCTCAGTAAGGGCTCAGGTCTAGATAGCTCAATTTTGCATATGACAGGTCTCGTCTTTAAAGAGAGAAACAATGAAAAAGAAGGTTGGGCTTCCTCCCCCCCCCTTGCTAGGGGATTTATAGGTAATGCATAAGATACTTGATTGCCTAACAGATTGATGATCACCGTTGACGCAAGTAGATCCGGTTTTGTTTAGCAATCCGCAAATAGTGTGTGATGGGATGAGATATCCTTCAGATGGATTGAACTGCAGTTGCATTATTGCATCTGTAATTGCCTTATGCATTGCTATTCACCTTGAATTATCGCCGAGTATTTTTTTTCCCAGAGCATCGTTTAACGCTCGTTATGGCTTTTCCTGCAAAGAATAACTGCTGCCCTTCTTCGGAATGGAGGTGCAGTCAGAGAAGACAACGTAACGTTCTGAATGGGTAGCATTCAGCAGCATAAAAGGGGGATTAAAACGCTATCATTTAAGGAGCGCTTTCTCTGCAGAGAGATGCCAGCAGTGGTTTAAAGAGGCAGCCAATTCAGATGCCATGCCAGCTATAGAATGTTTACACTGAGTTAATTTAGGAAGCTGAAACACGACAGGGGGTGTCTTTTGCCGGGATCCGGTAAAATATTTTCGATTAAGAGCCTCTTAGATTTGCTTGGTTACTGCATAATTGGAGGCACCCCTGATTTCTAATGTGAAAAGCATTTCAGGAGTATAGATTGTTTTCAGGATAAGCACTCCCCATAGCATGCTGGAGAAGCAGACATTTTGAGTATAGCACAAGAAAGCAATAGAAGATCTTTCTTTAAATTAAGGTATCTGCAAACAGTTGGTTTTAATGAAGGGTAGGGGATAAATCTGGCTAAATATTGAGCTACCAAAGAAATATCTTAGAAAAATGCTTTCCGAGAATTTCCTCCTCTTTGTCTCATATTTTAGAAAACGAAAGCCATTGCAGAATATTCACTGAATATTCTCTATGCTTATTATTTATTTGGATGGAGAAAACAAAAGCCATTGCAGAATATTCAGTGAATATTCTTTATGCTTATTGTTTATTTGGATGGAGGCTACAATTATCTTTTGTACAATACCCAGAATTATTTTAAGGACATAAAGAATACAAGAATAGCTACAGTGTGATTGATCAGGATCTAGAATCATCTAGTTGCAATTGTTAAGAACTTCCCTTTGTAGTTCTTCCTTGTGCCCCATGGTTTTTTTTAATGACCCTGTAATCCCTTGCATCAGCATGGAGTTGGGGAGACTAAATGGTGCTTAGTGTTTACTGGCTCAATGCCCTTCGTAACACCTATGTGGTGCTCACAGCAGATATTTTCTCATTGTGCCCAGGGAGAGAAAGATCTGCCACCACCTAGGATCGAACTCACAGCAGAAGTGGGTTGCTGCCGGTTCGGCCTGGTTTGGCCAAACCGGTAGTGGGATTCAGTCCTGGGTTGCAGGACTGGCAGCGATCCAGGACTGCCACGCCCCCAAACCAGTTCCCTCACTGCCGCTTGGCCATCCCCATTTTGAATTTTAGTGACTGTGCGTGCCCAGTTCACTTTAAATTGTTCTGTGTATGCTCGGTTTACATTGAACAGCACATGTGCATGCAGAGTGCATCCGGCGTGCATGCTCGCTTCATGTGCGTGTGCATTGCATGCAGGTTGCGAACCAGCAGTAACACCGGCAACAACCCACCCCTGAACTCACAGCCCTCCCTATAGTGTGTCAAGATTGCAGGCCACTACACTGTGCTGTAGTTTTATTACTAATCAATGAATTTCAGATCTTCTTATGTCCTTCAAATTTGCTTATTTCTCCTTTTTCATGGCAACGTGTCTCCAGGAAATGTGTAATAATTAACTTGGGAAAAAATATGGCTGCTGTGGAACTCTTAAATACAGCACAGTTCTGTTAAACTCTTCTTTCAGGCAAAAAAACAGCTGTCTTAATTAGGTGTCTCATAATTAAGGAGATTATTAGACTGATTTAATCTAACACCGTGTTTTCAAATCAGTGGATTTGCACACACAGTCGCCCATTTCTTGTTCATTGATGGGTTTTATAGAACAGTTTGCTTGACGTAAGGCAGACGAGGGCATACTGGCTGCGTAACGGAACATCCAGCATTCTTACTGTTCCTACAGGACAAATTTTGTGAGACAAAGCCAAGAAAAAGTCAGTCAGATGAAAAAAATAAATAAAGGGAAGGGAAGCTTTATATTATGAAGACAGAGAAGGGACAGGATATGTTCTGTGGAAATGTTATGCAGGGGTTCAGGAGTGACTCTGTGAAAAAAAAAAGAAAGATGGAGTCCAGATTTGTCTTGATAAGTCAAGCCAAATAAAGACGAATCCTCCCTTAAAGTGGAAGAACCCTGAACATAGCACAAGGCAGATATTTTTTTCTATTATTATTATTATTATTATTATTATTATTATTATTATTATTATTATTTTGTCAATTTCATATATACATTCACAATTATATGATCTCATAACTGTTATTAATAATATGTATTTATAACAATTTTTCCCTACTGTTGACAATATACTTGAAGATTGCTTTTTTAACATCCTATAGATCCATCTTATCTTACAACGGTCCTACTTCTTCTTCCCTCCCTCCCTTCAGCAGTACTGAATTCTAACCACTGTGCCGCCTCGGCTCTATGTGGTGGGGAAGACTTAAGGGCATAAGACCAGAAGAATATGTTTTGGATGGAATAAGAAATTTGACTCTCCCCATCTTACATTCATTTGGAAGGATCGAGAATACTGTGAAGTTTCTTCTGTGCATCCATCACTCTACTATCAAAACCTGGACAAAGTGAACTATTGCAGTTCTGAAGACCACGTGAATTCATTTACTTTCCATTCTTTATGAACCGAACAACTTGTGATTTCAGTTACGTTGAACATTATTGACCCAAAGTTTAAACCACAGGGAGGAGTTTGATATATTCCCTCTGAAGTTGCTAAGTGCCTCCTTTTAGCATTCTTTACCCCACTTAACCACGCTGTTGGGAAAGGATGAGCCTCGTGGCCTCGGTAACATCCCACACATGCATCTCTTATGTTTTATGCATGGAAAAGCTATATATAAACCTTTTAAATTAAATAAATATTGTTCTTAATACCGTGCCACAGGAGAATGGTCTGTGTGTGTGTTTGTTTGTTTATCGCAAGTCTATTCTCACTCTATAAAACAGCCCTTGAGCTCTTATTATATTAAGTGAGATATTTGGAGATACCTCCTATTAAAATAAAACATCATTACAAGAAGAAAATTGAGTGTCTCGTATGTCACCACTATTGTGAGGACATTATAATTATAAATGTATTCCCCCAATGTGAGAAGCTGGCCGCGAAGCGACAAATATTTGTTGGGGTAAATGTTGTGATAATGAATAATATTCCTCTTGCCATTACAGGGAGTCTTTTCTCTTTTTCCCTCAGGTACCTCCTCCTTTATTGCATTATTATTATTTTTTTTAAAAACTCATAGGTTGTCAACAGGCAAACATGATTCCACTTCTTAAAATGACACTACTCGCTTAAGGGCGCTCATAGCGAAATTCACTTGTGAATGAAACGCAGACTCTTTGACATAAATTTAAATAAGCTGGTTGCCTCCTTGGGGTTTTCCACTTCATTGCTTGTCACATCAAGCGAAGTTATTACACCTGATTAAATATCTCTGACAGATCTTCTGTCCATATATAGTTGACCCCTCCACAAGAAGGTAGAACATGGGGCAAGTATCTTCATGTCCTTCAAGGCCAACCGCTTTCACCTTGGCCTACTAGGCTCCTCTCATTACAGTAGGGCGTAATTCTTAAAAGCCCTACTTTTAATTTAGAAGAATTATAAGTGTGTTCAGTTTACAGCTTGCAGAATAGGATTCAGCTAAAGTGTCACATTTAAACTTATCAACATTCATATGATTTGTACCAGAACAATCTCAAAAGGCTTACACGCGAACCATAACTATTGTTCGGTCCTAGGCTTTCCAAGAGCATGAAGCAAACTCCTTGTCTCGACAAAAAACCCTTTTATTAATTGACTGTGAATTCTGCTCATTCACATCCAGCGGAGTCTTTCAAGGGAGGATTCACAGTCACAGACCTTATCTGGCTTGGAGAGCTGCCAGGCCGATATCTGCAAAACTTGGCAAGGAGGGTCGGAGAGTCACTAACCAATTAAGTCAACTAATTGTCTCCTGCAAACTCCACTCCCCTTTCACTCCTCTTTTATTTCTTCTGGGAGGGGCCATTCATCGTCCACCTGTAGCCTTACTCCCAAGTCGACCTCTGTCCTTTAGCTGTTCCCTTCATTTGGCAACTCTGCACATGGGCACACTGGGAACAGGCTCCAGCTGTTCCTCTGCCTCACTGCTATCTAACACACTCTCTGCCTCCAACACAGAGCCTCGTCTGAGCTTTCCTCAGCCCCCAGGACTGGCCCATGTTCCTCCCCAACCTCCTCACTGTCCGAATCTGCTGCCAGCTCTGCTGGCTGCTGGCAGGCCACAACAACTATGAGACAGACTGCAGAAAAAACAATTGCAATGTCTTCTATAGAAGCTCTATATATTGGACATGTCAGAAGGAGGGGTGAGAAGATTTTTACAGACCCTTCCGATCCCAGAAATAAACTGTTTAAATTCCTTTTCTTTGTTTGGTGTTATAGGGTATTGCAATGCCAAAAGAAGTAGACACAGAGACAATTTTCCCTCTCATGCTATTACTCTGCTGAGCAGCTAATCCTCACAGTGCTAATGTCTATGCATTATGGCTGTAGTATTATTATTTATCCTTTTTATTTTCTTCTTTAGTTCCCCCCTCTCAGAGGTGGGTTCCTACCAGTTCGCACCTATTCGGTAGAACCGGTTCATCAAATCTACCGAACCGGTTAGAAGAGGTTCCACCAGTGGACCCGGAAAGCAGGCCACACCTACAGAAGAGGTTCCAAATTTTTTTGAAACCCACCACTGGTCCTTGGATATGATTATTCTACACTATCATGCTCATATTTATAAAACTCAGTGCCTCTGTGAAAGGTAAGGATGACTGCTGCGTTTGTGGTGCAATCAGAACATTGCGCGTGTTTTGAAGTTGTTTTAACGTGAACCAAAGATGGCTTTTAAAAAACAAGTTGACATCATATTCTTATGCATGCCAGTGCTGTGTGTGAGGTAATTTAAGGTGGTTCTGACAAGTGTCGTCGGCATCTTCATATCCGGTCAGATGGATGGCAAGCCACTCCCATCCGGTCACATGGGTGGCAAGCCACTCCCACAAAGCAGGCCACACCCACATAGTGGGTTCGAACAATTTTTGAAACCCACCACTGCCTCCTCTTATGGGTACTGTTATGATTGTGATAATTATCATTATTTGGTTGTTTTGCCTATACACTAAGAGCTTCTGCACCAGAGGCAGATTCCTCGTGAGTTTAATCACACTTGACCAAATAAAGTATTCAATGAAATGCAATACAGTGCAGTGCAGTGCAATGCAATAGAATTGTATTTTACCAGAGAGCTGACTGACTGCATTTCCCCACTATCTATATAAATATCCACATACATCCATTGCACATTCTTCCCCATGTCCAACTTGGCCTGCATTCTACTGCTTTTCAGGGAAACAGGTGCTCTTTGTAAGAATCCATCTCAATCTAAAGCAGTTTAGACATGCAGGTAGCTTTTCCAAATGACACTGATGTGGATTTATGGCTAATGTGCACATGCCTGTACATCGCTGGGAAACACCTCCCTCAATAGCTCTTACTGTCATAATTCACAGTTGACTGTGCAAACGGCCTATAAAGTGGGGGTTCAATTCGGCACCACGGAAAATAACTTGCAGTCAGGTGGTAAATCCCAATACAAATCCTTCCTTTTCCTCTCGTTGTTTAGCTGTCACATTCACATAACATTGCATAAGGTTGTAAAGAAAAGAGCATGTTGTGATGTATGCACTGAAGTACATACAGAATAACAGAGTTGGAAGGGAACTCGGAGGTCCAACTCCTTGCTCAAGCTGGAAACCTTTTCGGCACTGAATGCTCAAACCGGAACATGCGTGGATATACATGTATGTGTGTGTACGCACATGCTGGAGCACCGTAACCCTGAAAACCAGCTCGCCAGCATGCACATGCCTGTTTTTTGGCCAGTTTTGGCCATTTTTGAATCCCACCACTGCTATGATAGCGTCCTGCCATAAAAGGTGGGAGGAGGAGTAGGGGAATATCAGGAGGTAGATAATAGGAACCAGAGGCGCCAATCCAAGATAAGAGAAAACAGTTTAAAGATCCAAAGACACAGGTATGAGAAAGGAATACAAATGCCCACCAAAGAGGCACCAACATTTAGGACTGTTACTAAAACACCTAGTTTGAATACCATTGGACATTACTAAAATGACCAGAGGGGAAGGGTCCAGGAGAAGGGGGAATCACTGGGTTTATATGTGAATATTCCGACCTGACTTTGCTTATGCTGTAACCATTTGGCTTTAGTAAAAGTATACCATTTGCTATAAGTGGAGTCGATGGTCTTTCTTTCCTAAATGCCCAAACTGGGACAGGTCTGACACCAGGTCTGTTCTGTACATGGTCTTTACCACATGCCCTCTGTGATCTGAATCTTTATCATCCTGACACTGCTCTGGCTATCCAAGATTAATTTTGGGGTGAAAATATACAGTAGTTCTTCCTTCGGTTCTTTTTCTGACTGCCGTAAGAGCTTCAAGGCATTTGGGACAGTTTCTGTTTCATTTCTCATGCAGCTGTGTTTACATTTGGTCAGGCTGATGGCATCCGTAATTCTAAACAATGGGCAGTTGGTTGCTTGGCTCCTGACATCCCTCGCTCTGTGTTTCGCATCTTAAAATGGAGAAACGGCACACATCTTATTATGTTCAGCAGAATTAAAAAAAAAATTGCCTGTGCAACTCCAGAGAGATTAAATTTGAGAGATTTACAAATGTTTAGCTAAGATCAGAATTTGGATTCCATTTTGGCTGCATCTTGAAACACTCTCCAATTAATATAAATGATCATTATCCTCTTCAGGAAGAATTTTGGTGGTAATGAAATGGGTGTAAAATGTAGATTCATTTTATTCCCGCGCATACACATACACACACGCACGCACATGTACTACAGAGCTGACAATCAGTGAAAAAAAATTAGCTCTTTTTTTTTTTGTTAAAATGCATAATGATAGCAGCTGCATTGAATTAACCAATGTGCAAGCGACATGGAGTTAAAACAAAATCCATTTGTCAGCTAAATCTAATAATGGTTCCTATTATTCTTTGGCAGACATGAAGCAAACCGTAAGAATCTGCCTTGCTATGAATTCAGTTCAGCCTAGTAAATGTGTCTAGGCTGGAATTAAATAATAAGGTGCTTATATAGTGTTGACCTAGGGAAACCTAATTATTCCTGATGCATGTGTCTCACGCATGTGCTTATTCATAATTGTATTCCAGTCATTTCTGCAATTATTCATGAAAGAGTTAAATAAAAAAAGGCATTAAATCAAATGAGGATAAATACATCACAAATGAAATGCACACACATAGAGACATACATATATATATATATATATATATATATATATATATATATATATATATATATATATATATATATATATATATATATATATATATATTTTACAACCCCTGGTAAGCCCCAATTATGGGAGGAAGCTAACTGCTTCCATCATCTGTCAATCGGCTCGTCACAAGAGTCCATCACGACAGAAACCCAATATTTTTACTGTTGCCTTTGTTATATTTGTGTTTTTTTTATTTGTGCTGATGGCCTAATGGCTAAGATCTCTGCCTAGTATGCCTAGTGTGCAATATAGCCCAGGTTCAAATCCCAGTAAGGGTATGGCTAGCTGATGAGAGCTAAATAGCTTGAAATAGATCTATACTAGTCTCCCTTTATTTATTTATCAGCACAAATAAAAAAAACCACAAATATAACAAAGGCAACAGTAAAAATATTGGGTTTCTGTCGTGATGGACTCTTGTGACGAGCCGATTGACAGATGATGGAAGCAGTTAGCTTCCTCCCATACTTGGGGCTTACCAGGGGTTGTAAAAAATCTAATAGATACCTTCCACCCTGGCTTCGCTGATAAACGGATAAGAGCCTGTGGCCTAATGGCTAAGATCTCTGCCTAGTATGCCTAGTGTGCAATATAGCCCAGGTTCAAATCCCAGTAAGGGTATGGCTAGCTGATGAGAGCTAAATAGCTTAAAATAGATCTATACTAGTCTCCCTTTATTTATTTATCAGCACAAATAAAAAAAACACAAATATAACAAAGGCAACAGTAAAAATATTGGGTTTCTGTCGTGATGGACTCTTGTGACGAGCCGATTGACAGATGATGGAAGCAGTTAGCTTCCTCCCATAATTGGGGCTTACCAGGGGTTGTAAAAAATCTAATAGATACCTTCCACCCTGGCTTCGCTGATAAATGGATAAGATCCTGTGGCCTAATGGCTAAGATCTCTGCCTAGTATGCCTAGTGTGCAATATAGCCCAGGTTCAAATCCCAGTAAGGGTATGGCTAGCTGATGAGAGCTAAATAGCTTGAAATAGATCTATACTAGTCTCCCTTTATATATATATATACTTGGGCATACCAGGGGTTGTGACTTTAAGTATATATATATATACTTAAGGTGGCGCAGTGGTTAAATGCAGCACTGCAGGCTACTGCTAGATCAGCAGGTCAGCGGTTCAAATCTCACCGGCTCAGGGTTGACTCAGCCTTCCATCCTTCCGAGGTGGGTAAAATGAGGACCCAGATTGTTGGGGGCAATATGCTGACTCTCTGTAAACCGCTTAGAGAGGCCTGAAAGGCCTATGAAGCGGTATATAAGTCTATATATGTTGTATTTGTGCTGATACATAAATAAAGGGAGA
The DNA here is from genome assembly GCF_009769535.1 of Thamnophis elegans. Classification (NCBI taxonomy): domain Eukaryota; kingdom Metazoa; phylum Chordata; class Lepidosauria; order Squamata; family Natricidae; genus Thamnophis; species Thamnophis elegans. The sequence goes on from NC_045552.1 coordinate 52,480,227, forward strand.
CTAGTATACATCTATTTCAAGCTATTTAGCTCTCATCAGCTAGCCATACCCTTACTGGGAATCGACCCTGTGCTGTATTGCATCTTAGGCATAAGCATAAATATATAACATTTAAAGCATATTGAACTCTGTATTTTTTTCTCTCCAAATGCTGATATACACTCATGTACCAAAGGATGTTTCTCTGGATATTTTGGTGTTGTGGCCCAGCAGGAGCCATTGGAGCTGCCACCAGACTCCGATAGCAAGGGGCCCTATGAGTTGGCTCTGGAAGATATGGAGGACCCTGGACAGGGTTCCGACTCTGAGCAGGGTGCAGAGAGGCTGGTGGGCCACCAGGAGGCCCCTGAGGCCTGGAGCAGTGGTGAGAGCCAAATGGAGCGTGCTCCCGAAGTCAAACCTTGGAGCAGTGGGGAGAAGACAAGGGAGTGTGATCCTGACATCATGCATTGGAGCAATGGTGAGGAGACAAGGGAGTTGGTCCTGGATGCCCGGCAACGGAGGGCTAATAGGCGTAAAGAATAGTTACGCAGTTACAGGAGATAATTGAACTCAGCTGGTGGTAATTAGGCTCCTCTCAAGACTATAAAAGGAATGACTTTCCACACGCTTGTCGCAGGAAGCAACGTATTTACTAGAGCTGGAGAAGCTATCGTGGCTATTTTGGCAGGCTGGATTGCTGCTAAGTCAGTCTGTGCTGGATTGCTGCCAAGGTCTAGTCTGTGCTGGATTGCTGCCAAGGTCTAGTCTGTGTGTTAATAAATCCTTGAAGTATCTTTGTCTCGGCATACTTTGGTATAGGAAGAGGGGGGTCAGAACATTTTGGTATATTTCAATTGCTGGGTATGATGTGAACATATTGAAGAGAAGCTCAATTGAAGTCTGCATATTTGATAAACAATTCACATATCTTTTTAAAACTGCAATGAACATTGCCACTGTTTGAACAGAACGTAAAGAGTGTGGAGATTTGTTTTGTTTTTGCAGAATAATAGCAATAGCAATAGACTTATATACCACTCCATAGTGCTTTTACAGCCCTCTCTAAGCGATTTACAGAGTCAGCCACTTTCCCCCAACAATCTGGGTCCTCATTTTACCCACCTCGGAAGGATGGAAGGCTGAATCAACCCTGAGATTTGAACTGCCGAACTGCAACTAGCAGTCAGCTAAAGTAGCCTGCAATAGTGCACTCTAACCACTGCGCCATCGTGGCTCTAATAAGCTTGGTATATACCGGTAGTCATCTTGGGAAATTAATCAGAATATCCAGATATTAGAGTGATGGGGAGTTATGGCAGATTTTATTTTTCTGGAGAACCTGGATACTCCAGGTTATTAACATCTGGAAAATCTCCCCTAGCTCCCGAATCTCTCTCGAATATCTGGATATTCTGATTAATTTCTCAATGGAAATGGCCTGAGAGGAATGGTGAAATGGTCAGAGAATGTACAATAGAATTCTGATGCATATCAAAAAAAATGTGACAGCCATTACAATGTCTTCTTCTCCCCCTCCAACATGTCTAAAATAATAAGGAGCCGAGGTGGCGCAGTGGTTAAATGCAGCACTGCAGGCTACTTCAGCTGACTGCAGTTCTGCAGTTCGGCTGTTCAAATCTCACCGGCTCAGGGTTGACTCAGCCTTCCATCCTTCCGAGGTGGGTAAAATGAGGACCCGGATTGTTATTGGGGGCGATATGCTGACTCTGTAAAACGCTTAGAGAGGGCTGAAAGCCCTATGAAGCAGTATATAAGTCTAACTGCTATTGCTATTGCTAATTTACCAATGTAATATATGTTGTTAACTTGATCATATTGTTTTGCCATCTGTGTCCCTGCCTACCCTCAATGAGAAATAAGACAGCTCATAGATTGTAGCAGATATTACCAGAGCACTTGGACTTATATACCGCTTTATAGTGCTATACAGTCCTCTTTAAGTGCTTTTACAGAGTCAGCCTCTTGCCCCCAACAATCTGGGTCCTAATTTTACCCACCATGGAAGGATGGAAGGCTGAGTCAGTCTTGAGCCTGGTGAGATTCGATCTGCCAAACTGTGGGCAGCTGATGATCAGCAGAAGTGGCCTGCAGTACTGCAACCTAACCGCTGCGCCACCTGAATCAGTGTGAATTTGTGGTTCTCCTGCTCAAACTTCACCTTCTCTCCTCTCCTTCCTCTACCTCCTCTTCCTTCCTCTCTTTTATTTCCCCTTCTGTCCCGGACAGTATATGCAACAGGAATGGAGTAACCTCAGTGACACATCAGCTCCCCAAGTTCATTGTCCCCGAGAGAGTCTCTCTCCCCAAAATTACCCTAGAGGAGTAGTTTTCTGAGGCCGTCACCAATTACACAGGTTAACTCTTGTAGATGTCAAGGCGCCTTCTTGAAATATCTTGATGATCAGTCTTTTATTTTAAGAGTTTGAGCACTTGGAAGCCCCGTCAAAGGTTTGGGCCTTTTGTCATTTACTTCAGGCTGAGATGCTTGAGAGATTTATTAAGGGACATGTTTAATGACGCATGCCTGGCTTCTTACAAGGGAGTCAGTCAAATGTCAAAAAACAAATGCGGGAGCCAAGCTATAAAAACCAACGGGCTGTTATCTCTCACCCCCTTCCACCCCCCACTTTCTCCTATCACATAATGGAACTGCTCACTTCACACTCCAGTAAGAATTGGTTAAGCCTTTCCCAGCTTAAATCAAAGTGTCTTTCATTTGTATCTATTTGGAGAATAAGGTACTGCTAATTAGACGCTAACAACACGATCAGGACAAATTAGCACAGTTTTAATGAAGGCAGTTGGTGATTTAGGCATCTTGCATTTTTGTTGTTGTTGTTGTTGTATTGTCTGCCTGTGTGTCTGTGTTTCCATGAGTGTTATTCTGACAGTCAGCTAGAGCAGAGCTGAACATGATTCATTCCATCAGTCAAATTCTATGTATACTTAATGATTTATCTTCTTTCTTTTTCTTTCTTTCTTTCTTTCTTTCTTTCTTTCTTTCTTTTTCTTTCTTCCTTCCTTCTTTTCTCCTCCTCCTTCCTCTCTCTCTCTCTCTTTCTTTTTTCTTTCTTCCTTCCTTCACTCCTCCTCCTCCATCTTCCTCTTGTTCTTTTCTTTCTTTCTTTCCTTTTCTTTCTTTCTTTCTTTCCTTTTCTTTCTTTCTTTCCTTTTCTTTCTTTTTCTTTCTTCCTTCCTTCCTTCCTCCTCCTCCTTCCTCTTTCTCTCTTTCTTTTTTCTTCCTTCCTTCCTTCTCTCCTTCTCCTCCTTCTTCCTCTTGCTTCTTCCTTCCTTCCTTTCTTCCTTCCTTTCTTTCTTTCTTTCTTTCTTTCTTTCTTTCTTTTTCTTTCTTTTCCAACAACCATAATCCTGTTCGGTAAAAAGACTTGTAATTTCAGTCAAGCAATTGTAATAAAGCAATCAATTAACCAACAATACACTAAGGGACATAGTGAAGAACTATTTCAATTTCCTTGTCCAGAAATCAGACTGGAAGGAGAAAAACAATAGGTTTAGATAGCTTCCCAGCAATCAAAGCCAAGTTCGGAATCTCATTTGCAGTTTTAGTCAAATATATCCTTTTCCACATTGTTTTTTTTTTTTAATAAATGTTTTTTAATTTTAGTTTAAAACAGGTACACATCTTTCTTTACATCTGTAGAAAATGTATCACTCAATTACAGATAAGTTTTGGTACATCTCCTCCACAGTCAACCAATATAACTCATATTAACTAAAACATTATTATATATCCATTTTCATTTAACTGTAATTATTATTTAGAAATGTTGATGAAAGAAATAATCTTGAACAATCCCTGCCCACACCAGTGGGAGAGGAAAAAATCAAAAAAAAAGAAAAAAAAGAAAGGACAGATAAAAAATAAAAATAAAAATAAAAAATAAAAAATAAAAAATAAAAATAATATAAAAATAGACAAAAATGACAAGAGACAAGGCAGGAAAACAAAACAAAACACAGGTGTCTATCATGAGAAAAAAAAGAAGTATATCAACTGGTTACAACATGCTTTGGTGCTTCTCTTCCATTAACTCATATTAATTCAAATATCTTAACTCGGATATTTACCATATCAACATCATTATACCTCCAGTTTTAGTTACCTATGGTTATTTAAACATCCTTCATCCTTAGCTATGCATTACATAATTAATCCATAACACATGCTGACAATTCATTTACTTATTTGTAAGATCCTCTATTATCATCAAATCCTCATATCCTATTTTAGCTGGACATCCATAATATTTAATTATATCATATATCATAACATTTTCCCAGTGTTGATTAACATTTAATTGTATGTATTTTATTTAGTTTTTTAATAGTGATAATTATTGTAGTTAATACTCTTTATGTATAATCTTCCAATTGTTAGTTGTCATATCAACTCCACATTATATACATTACTATCAATATCAATTATTATTCAACTATATCTGTTACAAGAAAAAGCAATTAGGTTTAACTAGTTTTCAATTGTATTCTTCAATCTATCAGCCAGTTCCAAATTATATATATTACTATCCATATCAGTCATTATTCAGCTATATCTATTACACATTAAGGTAATCAGATTTAGCTAGATTTTAAATTACGTTCTTCCATCTATCAGCCAGTGTCTCTCCAATAGCAAGATCTTCTCCAGCCAATTGCCACACGTTGAATAAATTTACCAAATGTTTTCATAAGCAAATCCAGACAAAGATATTTTGGCACCTTTGGACTCTGAATGTCAGTGATGAAATAATAATGTTGTCCTAGGCTTGCAAAATTCTCCAAATTAACTTTAATTCTCAAGGGTGGATTTTCCATTCCTCCTGCACTCTGTCTCTTTAAATGAGTCTTCTTTATAGCTCCCCCCGTCCTTTCTCCCTCTGAGATAGACCAGACACCATTTCTCACATTTTCCGTTTGTATTTCAGGAGCATTTAAACATTCAACGATCTCAGTTTTTGCTTCATATTTTAAAATCAGATGATCCAATTTTCTTTCCAGTCTTTGATAAGAATCAAAGAGTCCTCTGCATGCGGAAAAAAGTATCTGAAATGAAATCTTAGAGGTATTTTGGGACGCCATGATGTGTCGCAGTTAAAAATGGCAAGCTCTTTTTTTTTTTTTTCCACAGACTTCTTAGTTTCTTACAGGCTGTGCAATCTTATCTGATCGTAAACAAAGCGAAGTAATAAAGTAATAAAAGTGTCGAATCGTGATGGACTAATTAGTAGAAAATAAATTTTACGTTCCACTTAGGGAGATTCAGAGGGGGGAGGATGTCGAGGAGTTTTTTGAAGCATTTAAGAAGTAAAGTAACCACCAGCCATAAATCCATTAAAAAAGCCAATTCGCCGCTAAGTTTTCCTGTTCTTTGGTTTCAGTTATCTTAAGTTTTTAACGCGAACAATCTCTCTTGGATAATAAAATCAGCTTACCAGATGACATCACTTCTACCATTCTTAGGGGCAACCTGCAGTTTCAGTTAGCACGCAGCTAATCCAAAAAGGAATTGGCACGAGGAGTTAATACCCCCCCCCCAGAGACTTGCGGGTGTCTCTGAGGTCCTGGGTCTCTCCTCACCTTCACTGTCATCTACGGGACAGCTAGAGTTCAAAGAACCCGTCCAAAAATCCTTCGGTATAGAGGAATTTCAGGAGTAGCCTGAAACTCCATCTTCTCACTGCTAAGCCCCGCCTTCTTCCCCCTTTTCCACGTTGTTGTTTCCATAGTAGTACTAAGCTACTAATACCAATTGGTTTCTCTCTGGATCCAAATCAGTTTATGGAGATTCTCAGTCATTCAGGTCCCAAAGGTGTTTTTTTTTTTCAAGAGGCAACTGGATTTTCTGGTTTTTCTTGAAGATGTTTTCCTTCTCAGCCAAGAAGCATCTTCAGAGCTGAAGAAGCTTTTTGGATGAGAAGCAAAATGTCTTGAAGAAAAACCAGAAAGTCTGGCTGCCTCTTGAGAAAAGCATTTTGGGGCATCCAATGCAGTTGTGGGAATGAAATAAATTCCCCTTATTTGCCATATTAAACACAGAGTCATCCAGATCAGTTCTTGCCAGTGAAGCTAACAGTGAAACAAGTAGGAAAACATCTCAGATATAAGTGATCAAAGACTTGTGTTGTTCCCCATGCCAAATGTCTTTTTAGTTCTAGATTGCTTCTTTCCTTGATTAGTTTCCAACCATTGCTTCTTGTCCTTCAGGTGCTTTGGAGAATAGGTTGATTTCAGGGGTGGATTTCAAACATTTTAGCAAGGGGTTCTCTGTCTGGTTGCTGGAGATCATGGCCAGGGTGGGTGTGCCCTATTCAGCTTCCTGCACCACAGTGGGAGGGGAGTTTTTGCCCTCCCTGGGCTCCAGAGGCTTTCCCCCATCCTCTGGGAGGGCAAAAACAGCCTCCCCAGGCTCCGGAGGCCCTCCGGAAAAATGGGCCCATTTCCAGCCTTCCTGAACTTCCAATAGGCCCATTTTTCACCCTCCCTGAGCCTCTGTGCATGCCCTTCACTTACCTGAATCCAGAATGGGCCACATGAGGACTCCTGGGAGGGGAGGGGCGGCATGGGCGGGGCCAGCCAGGAGTGGGATTTGGGAGTTCTCTGAACAGCAGAGAATCTTAGCTAGAGGTTCTCCCAAACCCCTGTGAAGTCCCAGCAGCCCACTTCCTCTTCTTTGTGGCAGTCTTTTTTCTGACTCCAGTATGATTGGGATGGCTACCCCTTTGTCAGTTGACGAATCAATGAGACGAGTGGGTCTCGGAATTAAGACCTCTCCTAAGGAGAAAAATCACAGAATTTCCCTTTGATTATCTTCCATGTGGCAGATGTAAAATTGTATGCAAATGGGATGGATTTGGTCTTAGGAGTGTAACAAATAGACCTGATAACACAACTACATTTGACAAAGATTAGCCTCTTTGTCTCTGGCTGATTGCTAATAGAAATCTGTCATGTTCAGAATTCACATCACAAAGCTATTATTTCAGCAGTCCTGCATGATGTAGGCACTAAATATTTCTTCTCCTTAAAGGAAGAAAATGGAAAAGAAGGGTGGGCATAAGTAAGAGTGGGAGACACAGATTTATTTTTTGAGATGCTCATAAGTCTCCGACCTATCAAAAAGGGCGGAGGCACGGCTTTTTATCTGATTTCAGATTGTGTTGGCTGTCAGTCTTTTATACAGAGGTTTGTTGATTTCTTGCTACTGACAGTATATTTCCTGTCAACACAGATGTTTAAGACTAGATGGCAAAAAGAAAAGTCCAGATACTTTACAGCTTACGCAACGCAGGCAGGATAAAAACACAAACAGACAGACAAGGGATAACAAGGCAAAATGTAATTCTGCAACTCTAGTTTTGGGTAAGGAAACTGGCTCGGTGGCACAAACAGATTTCTTTGTCTTTGTGTGGATATTTGGGGGTGGGGGGTAGTTAATTCCTTTCCTGGGAGATTCCAGAACCACTAGACACAAGGACAGTTTTTTTCCCCCGAATGCCATCACTCTGCTAAACAACTAATTCCCACAACACTATCAAACTATCTACTAAGCAGGGGTGGGTTTCTCGCCCCGTTCCAACCGGATTGGTTGGAACGAGGCCGGCGGCGTCCTTGTGCACGCACGCGGCGTCCTTGCGCATGCACGTGGTGCGCGCATGCACATGGCACGCGCATGCGTACTAGTGTCTGCGCGATGCTCCAGCTGCTCCTGGAGGATCGCGCAGGCGCTGTATGCGTCCTGCGCATGCGTGGAAAGTGCAGAATTCGTAAAAACCGGGTAAGGAGCGGGCACGGGTGTGCGGGCGCGCGTGGGCGCGGGGGGGGGGGCTTCGCCGTTCCCGGAAGTTACTTACTTCCGGGTTCGGCAACCAACCGGATCGTAGGGACCGGTGCGAACCGGTCGAAACCCACCCCTGCTACTAAGACTGTATTACTATTATTCTTCTCTTCCTTCCTAGTACCTATCTCTTTCCTAGGACCTATCTCTTTCCACTTACGACTATAACCATGTTGCTTGTCTCTTTAAAATTTATATTGTTTTATTTGTTTCCTAGTATAATTTGATTGCTTATTAGTCACCTAGGACTATCACTAAGTGTTGTATCTTATTATTCTTGATGAATGTATTCCATTTTATTTTTCTTTATGTGCACTGAGGGTATATGCACCAAAGACAAATTCCTTGTGTGTCCAATCACACTTGGCCAATAAAGAATTCTATTCTATTCTATTCTATTCTATTCTATTCTATTCTATTCTATTCTAATCTACTCTACTCTACTCTACTCTACTCTACTCTACTCTATTCTATTCTATTCTATTCTATATACCCTGTTTCCCTGAAAATAAGATCTCCCCCAATAATAAGCTCAATTGGGGTTTTGAGCGTATGCACTAAAATAAGCCCTCCCCTGAAAATAAGCCCTCCCTGAAAATATTGCAACACAGCAGCAGCCATGATTGTTGTTGCTAAGTCAATCAACACAATTATGAGCATGTACAGAATATGGTGATTGATTGTCTTGGGCAAGGGATAGAGATATCATTTGTACAAAAGGCTGGAGAAATAAATAATGGATCAACACCTAATGCCATGGAATTCACTGGCTGCATGGGTGTTAAAATACACAAGCATCATTGAGTTGTAGCAACCTAAGTCCTCCCCTTTTTTTTTCTAAAACACCTGAGGGCAGGACAAGAAGCAATGGATGGAAACTCATCAAGAAGCAATGGATGGAAACTCATCAAACCAAGGAGGAGTTTCCTGACTGTGGGAACAATGAAACTGTGGGATGAAATTGTGGGTGCTCCATCACTGGAGGTTTTTAAGAAGTGATCGGACCATCATTGATCTGAAATGATTTCTGCTTGGATTAGAAGACCTCCAAGGTCCCTTCCAACTCTGTTATTCTGTTATTTTGTCCATGTATTGTGATCTCCCTCACACATATGTTATCAAAGGAGAGACGTTTTGATGGTTGTGCAAATGCCATTGAGTGTCTATGGAGAGTCTCATTGTCATCCAGTCCATGGTTGTCCCAAAGGGGATTTTTCCAATTAAGTCCAGTAGCCTTTTGGAAAAAAAAGCATCTTTAGGACAAATGCCACTGAACCATCTCCAGGATGACACAAACAGAGAAAAGTGGTCTCAATGAGACAGTTGTGTTATCAGCAATAACAATAGCAGACTAACATACAGTGTTTTGCAGCCTTCTCTAATCAATTTACAGAGTCAGCCTATTGCAGCGAACCAGTGGTGGGTTTCAAAAAAATTTCAAACCTACTCTGTGGGTGTGGCCTCCTTTGTGGGAGTGGCTTGCTGGCCATGTGACCTGGTGGGAGTGGCTTGCTGGCCACCATGTGTTCTCTCTCTCTCTCTCTCTCTCTCTCTCTCTCTCTCTCTCTTTCTCTCTCCTTCCTTTTGTCTCTCTGTCCCTTTTTCCTTTTTTTCTTTCATCTCTCTCACTTTTTCTTTCTTTTTTCTTTTTTCCTTCTTTCTTTCTTCCTTTCTTTCTATTTCTCTTTCTCTCTCTGTGTGAGTCTGTGTGTGTGTGTGTGTGTGTGTGTGTGTCATTGGTGGGTTTCAAAATTTTTTGGAACCTCTTCTGTAGGTGTGGCCTGCTTTCCGGGTCCACTGGTGGAACCTCTTCTAACTGGTTCAGTAGATTTGACGAACCGGTTCTACCGAACTGGTGCGAACTGGTAGGAACCCACCTCTGCCGCGAACACTCTGGCTCCTCCTTTTACCCACTTCAGAAGGACGGAAGGCTGAGTCAACCTTGAGCCTTGGTGAGATTCAAACTGCCAAATTGCAGGCAGTCGGCAGGCAGCAGAAGTAGCCTGCAGTGCTGCACTTTAACCACTGAACCACCATAGCTCTTGGTGGCCATGTTTCTTAACGTCATTGACTCTAACAGGCATCTGCACAAATCTACTTCTTATCCCAAATTGCAGACTTAAAAATATCTGTCCTTTGCTCTGGAAAGGATTTGCATACAGCCTCGATGGTCAGTGGTTAGAGT
>NC_045552.1:52495269-52509619 GCF_009769535.1 Thamnophis elegans
AATCAAATTCCCACCTTTGCTCAATTTACTAAGGTTTCAGCTAGCTTTGGTGGGCTAGATATTTTATTTTCCTAAGAACATTCCAAAATCAGAACTGAGGAGGTGTTAGGCCAACTGGGAAAGCCAAGGGAAACCATCAAATCCATAAAAAGTGAAAGAATATTTTGGACATGTGATGAGACACTGGGAAAAATATGGCATCCTTCACTTAATCCTCCAGAAAAAGATTGAAGGCAAATGAGGTCCAGGCAGAAGAAGAACATTGTGGCTTCAAAAATCTAAGAGACCACTTTTTCATGTGGCTGTTGATAAAAATAGGATAGCCAACATGATCCCCAACGTCCGATGATGGATATGGCACAAGAAGAAGAAAATGATTCCAACTTTTGCATTTTGGGGAAGGAGTTGGCATGGCTTTTTTAAGAGTTGGAAATTAAACCCTGGATTTTCCTGAAAAATATACCTCCATTGTAAGAATGTGACAAGACTTTTACTTACATTACTTGGAATGAATTTATATAAGCACTATGCCAAAAGCAGATCTTCTTCTCAGATTCTATATCAGACTGGACTAACCCCAATCCTTCAATACAGCTAGCATAAGATCTCAGGGTACCTACAAACAATGAAGTGAACTCATAGATCATAAATCATAAGTTACAATCAAAATCACAAGATATAAACTACAAGTGATAATCATAAAATATTATGCATTCGTAAAAAGCTTCTAGTAAAATTTAAATGCCTTCTCCCACAAAGTCACTGTTCTGATGGTTCTTGCCCTCTGGGATATTTCTGAACAACCTGTGACTTATTCTTTCGGAGAGCTTGCAAGGTAATTGTTCATACTTGGGGAAAGTCTCAACCACTGATTCCTGGCTGAGACAAACTGTTATATAACCTTAGTATCCCCATTTGTAAGGCAGAGAAAATGTCTTTTCTCCCCCCAAAAAAAGATTTTCTGGGGCGATGAAGACCCATTCTGAAAGAAGGAAAGCGGCTGAAGTATATACTAGACTTCTTGTAGTGGAATAGAAGTTTTGAGTTCTCCCATCACTGGAAGTTTTCAAGAAGAGATTGAACAACCATAATATATGGTCCAAAATGATGTCAAGTAGGGGATTGGACTAGAAGACCACCAAGTTCCCTTCCAACCCTGTTATTCTATCTTCTATTTTATTGTCTAAACCTTTATTGGCCCATCCCACTACCCTACAACATACATACACAGACAGAAACACATCTTGTATGATGTTCTTCCCTGTTCATGAAGTCTACACCTTTAACAGAATAAGGGAGTAACAGTTTTTGGAAGAGACCTTGGAGGTCCAACTCCCTGCTCAAGCAGGAGATCCCATACTATTTCAGACAAATGTCTTTTAAAAAAAAGCCTCCAGTGATGGAGCACCCACTTAAGGCAAGCCGCTCCACTGGTTTATTGCTCCCATTGTCAGGGAATTTCCCCTCTGTTCTAGATTGCTTCTCTCTTTCATTAATTTCCATCTAATGCTTCTTGTCTTGCTTTGGAAAATAGGTTGACTCCTTCATTTTTGTGGCAACCCCTCAAAGTTAATTTATTAAGGACTACAGTATTAGAGTAGTTAAGATATAGGATAGGATAATTAGAATAGAATAGAGTAGAGTAGAGTAGAATTGAATTGAATAATTAGAATGGAATGGAATGGAGTAGAGTAGAATAAAACAGAATAGAATAAAATAGAATAGAATAGAATAATTAGAATAGAATGGAATAGAATAGAATAGAGAATAGAGTAGAGTAGAATAGTATATAGTACTGTAGAATAGAATAGAATAGGATGGGATGGGATGGGATGGGATGGGATGGGATGGGATAGGATAGGATAGGATAGGATAATTAGAATAGAATAGAGTAGAATTGAATTGAATTGAATAATTAAAATGGAATGTAATGGAGTGGAGTGGAGTGGAGTAGAGTAGAGTAGAACAGAACAGAACAGAACAGAACAGAACAGAACAGAATAGAATAATTAGAATGGAATGGAATGGAGTAGAGTAGAATAGAATATAGTAATGTAGAATAGAATAGAATAGAATAGAATGGAATGGAATGGAACGGAATATAATATAATAGAATTCTTTATTGAACAAGTGTGATTGGACACACGAGGAATTGTGCATGTTCTCTCGGTGTACATAAAAAGACAAGATACATTCGTCAAGAATCATAAGGTACAACACTTAATGATAGTCATAGGGTATTAATTAGAATGGGGAAATCTAAGTGAGCCTTCAACTATGCAAGCTCACATGGTAACTGTGGGCCATTCACTAACTTTCAAGGCAACTTGCCTCCAAGAGCTGTTTGAGAGAATAAAATGAACAGATTTCCACCTAAGCCACCTCAAGCTCCTGAAGGAATGGTGAGATAAAAATTTAGCAAATAATCAATATATGGTTATTTGCCCTACTTCCCTAAATCTCACACCAGGCAGTCAGTGTTTCACCACAGTGTGAAATACTTCATTTTATTGCATCCTCAAGAGTTGTTGGTTTAAATAACTTCACAAAAGGCAACTTAAGCTGCAGTCAAAAACTGAAGAAGCCCACATAGCGGTTTGAAGTCATAACATTTTCAACAACTTTGCTAGACCCTATAAATGTCTAGACGGTTATAATCAAATGTGATGAAATACTTCTATATCCAGTAAATGGGATTAATCTTGCCTTTTTCAGTTGTGCACAGGTCAAGTTCTCCAGAGAGCTAAAATATACCGATGTCTCATTTTTGTGGTTCTTATATTCTTCTTTATTCAAAATCCACTCTTTGTAAAAGCAGCTGGCTAGTAAAACATTCCATTTGGAATAGGGTTTCATACAATAAAAGGATTCTTTTTATTTAAAGATCTTAGAAGACATTAAATATGTAAGAAGTTTACAGTGGATCTAAATAGCATTCTTTTTATTTTTCATCTTTGTACCTTTACTTTTTTGTCTGTAGGGGGGGGGGGTTATATTATTAACTAGAACGCATCATCTCCTATTGATTGGTTCAAAGTCACCTAGTTGGCTTTCATGCTTAAGACGGACTAGAACTAGAACTCACGGTGTCCCGGTCTCTAAATTGGTGCTGTAACCACTTCACCAGACTTCTGATATTGGTAATGAAATTATTATGGTTACTGATATTTTTATTGAAGTCTTAAGCTTCCCCTTTCAACTCGTAAAGCATCCCTGGCCTGCTCTCGAGTTGCCATAGGCTGAGAGGGGGAAAACTGATGGAGTCTCAGGGCAGGCATAATCAGAAGCACATTCCATGCATACCTTTCTCAAGGCTGTATCCCAGGTTACCTGTAACAGCCGGAGGGGCATAATCTCTACAGCCTGTGAAAGTGCTCCATTGAAGAATGGTGTTTATGACACACCCTGGGAGGAGGGGGAAAACAGGGTCATAATTGGGCTGTAAATTACATGGGGTCAGAGCTGGCTTCACTTAGGTACATACCGACGTGTTGCTCCTAATAAATAACTGGATTTCTTTTGAAGCTTGGCTCGACACTCATGATTTAATGGCTTCCATCAGAACCCTGACATTTCCCTTGTTTCCTTTCCTTTTGGGTAGCTAATGAAGATAGACAAAAGCTAATTGGGGGGGCCATAAATTCCCCATTCCTCTTTTTAAAAATGAACTCAATTTGCTTTAGACGTGAAAGTAAGTTCAGGTAGTCCTTCATTTACAACAGTTCACTTAATGACCATTCAAGTCAACAACGGCACTGAAAAAAGTGACTTAAGGCTGTTTTTCACAATCACAACCTTTGCAGCATCCCCGTGATCATGTAATCGAAATTCAGATGCTTGGCAACAGGTTCATATTTATGACCATTGCTGTGTCATTTGGTCACGCACAGAGGTGGTGTTTAGCCAGTTCTGACAGGTTCTGGAGAATTAGTAGCGGAAATTTTGAATAGTTTGGAGAACTGGCAAATAGGCTGGCCTCGCCCCTGCTGTCTCCCAGCCTCCCAGCTGATCTTCTTTTGTTGCCCTGAACAGGGGGATGGAGCTAGAAAGCTGGTTAGTGGGGTGGGGAGGGAATGGGTTTTTTGCAGTATCCTTCCCCTGCCACGCCCAACAAACCATGCCTACCTAGCCATGCCCACAGAACCAGTAGTAAAAAAAATCTGAATCCCACCACTGGTCATACGATGCCCTTTTGCAACCTTCTGACCAGCTAACTCAACGGGGAAGATGTTAGTAACAACCCGAGTTACTAACTTATCAACCGCAGTGATTCACTTAACAACTGAGGGAAGAAAGGCCGGAAAATGGGGCAGACCTCACTTGATGCATGCCTCACTTAACAACAGTAAAGTTGGGCTCAATTGGGGTCGTACGTCAAGGACGACCTACATTGCAAACTTGCCAAGGATATTTGCCAATTCCGATGCCGTGTGAATGATAGGCAAGGCGGTCTAATTTGCGCGGGATAAAATATGCTCATTGGTGCCATTCTCCTCATTCCAGAAGATTTGTGTTTTTCAGGCATGGGAATGTGTGTGTGTGTGTGTTTGTGTGTGTGTGAGAGAGAGGCAGAATAAATTGCAATGGCTGAAGCACAAAGTTCCTAGCAGTCACGGACCTAAAGATGGATTTTCATCATTGCTGCTTGACAAAGAATCATCCCAGATTTGCCGAAGGAAGAAATGATTTAGTGGGCGAGTTATCAGCGCCGCGGCTGTTTGAATGACCTGCCACGAAAATGAACATTTCTCCGTCAGGAGAGAGGGACAAATGTTAGACAAGTTAAGGCAGTATATATCAAGATATAACAGAATGCCATGGACATCATAATGAATCTGTGGTTGGCGAGACAGGACGGAGAAAAGAGGAAAGCAAGAGATTCATGGGGTTCATTTATCTGGTCCTCCCCCCCCCCATCTGTTTTGTCCTGATGCACTGGACAAGTAGCAGAATTTTGAGAACTTTACTTGAGATCTGCTCCGTTTTTAAACCTCTCCCCCAGTGGTGGGATTCAAATAATTTATCAACTAGTTCTCTGCCCTAATGACCAGCTGGGCAGGCGGGGCTTGGTGGTCATGTGACTGGGTGGGCATGGCCAACTCAATGTCACTCAATCGATGGGTGCTTCACTTTCGCTGCTATAATGTAATAAGGGTTAACTGGAGAGGCAGTTTGTGTAAGCAGGGCAATAAAGATTAGACTAGAAACAACACCA
The DNA here is from genome assembly GCF_009769535.1 of Thamnophis elegans. Taxonomy (NCBI): domain Eukaryota; kingdom Metazoa; phylum Chordata; class Lepidosauria; order Squamata; family Natricidae; genus Thamnophis; species Thamnophis elegans. The sequence continues at coordinate 52,500,485 of NC_045552.1, forward strand.
GAATGTTTCCTTCCTGCCTTCCTTACAGGATTAGCCCTGTAAAGTGGGGAAAACCAAAAGGAGATTTCTTCCAGCAACCAGTTCTGCAAACTGCTTAGAAAGTTAATAACCGGTTCTCCCGAATAGGTGCGAGCTGGCTGAATCCCACCACTGCTCTTCCCCCTTTCTCTCCCCCTTTCCCTCTCCTCCCTCTCCATCTCCCTTTCTCCATCTTTCTCTCTTTCATTCTCCCTCTCTTTCCCCCTCTCCCTTTTTTCTCCTTCTCTCTCCCTCTCCCTTTCTCCCTCTCTTCCTTTCTCCCTCTCTCTCCTTCTCCCTCTCCCTTTCTCTCCTTCTCCCTCGTCCTTTTTCTCTCCCTCGCCCTTTCTTCCTTTCTCTCCCTTTTGCTCTCTCTTTCTCTTCTTCTCCCTTTCCCTTCCTCTCCCTCTCTCCATCTTTCCCTCTCTCCATCTCTCTCTCTTCATCTCTCCCCCCTCCATTTTACAGCTTTTCATATTCCTTCTCTTTATTTGAAAAACAATGTCTTGGATTGGCAGTAATTGCAGTAGTTGTACCTACAAACCAGGATCTAAATTTCTTTTCCCCATACTATCTGCGGAAAAGTACCCAATCCATATACACAGTGACAATAGCTGGTTTTTTACAGCATGCAATGAATTTTATTTTGTTTCAACATGAAGTGTAAATCCAGCCTTATGGTCCGAATATACACCATAACTCATGTCTTAGCAAAACAGAAGCCATCGTTTATATCCTTAGCACTGGATATGTGGACCCAGCCAATGACAACTACATCAACCAAACATGCTTAGCAAATTATTGGACTATTATAGTCCAAGAGACCAAGCAAAATAGAATGCAAAAAAAATTGAATATTTTAATACAGAATTGAAGAACTCTAAAGCTATGGGCAGATCTGGTGGAAATAAGCATTCAAAAGACCAAAATATATCCTTGCCAGCAATTAACACCAAGCTCAGTGAAAATTAACACCAGGATTAATGTCAGTCCAACAATAAAGCTGCAAATAATATCCCAATCAAGGAATTAACCAAATCAGACAAACTATCAAACAATAAACAGCAGCCCAATCAAGAAACCACCAAGGCCATTTCCACCAACACTGACTGGGTGAACCTGTGGCACATGTGCCACAAATGGCACACAGAGCCCTCCCTGCAGGCCCGCCAACCGCCACGCATGCATATGCGCCTTCTGCCGACCAGCTGATTTTCGGGTCTCAGCTGCACATGCGGGAGACACATGTGCATGCAGAAGGGATGTCACGTGTGCATGTGCAGGGGTGAGGGGGAGTGCAGGGGGAGGTGTGGTGCACCACCATGCCCGATTTTGGTTTAAGGAGGCTTCAGGGAGGCCGGCTAGGCTCAAAATGAGGCACAGGGAGAAGTGTTTCCCCCTCCGCAGCCCATTTTTGGTCCCAGGGAGGCCTGCTATGCCCAAAACAGGGCACAGGGAGTTTGTGAACATGCGCGCAGGTGTGTGTGTGTCACTGGAGTCATGCACACGCACAGGGTAGTTCGAGGGTGGTTGTGCACGAATGTGGAGGATGCAGGGCGCATTGCATTGTGGGTGTGCGCACACGTGATTTTGGCACACGAGGACCAAAAGATTAGCCAACACTGTTATAGAATGTCCATACGAGCTGAACATTCACAGGAAGAAACCAGTGTCATGTTCTCAAACCCTGTTGTTTCATTTGTGATCCAAAATCCTTGGCTTGAAATTCAGAGGTAGATATTTTAATTCTGAAAACTTCTTACCTAAAATACAAAACCGAAATCTTTCTACTGGGAATACAAAGAAAATGAAGTACATGTTAACACATCTGCTAACTACAGCTAGAATAGCATTTGCCCAATACTGGAAACAAAATAATACCCCCTCGGATGAATTAGTGATAAAAAAAAACTTTGGATTGTGCAGAGATGGACAAATTAACACTGAAATTAAAAGATAAAGAAGAGTCGGAATATTATGAAATTTGGAACAATTGGTACAAATGGCTGCAAAACAGGAACAAAATTAATTAAGCCAAAAAACAATAGATATAAATATATATAGAACTGTGTATAAAGTGTGTAAATATAGAAGCAAAATATTATATACATGTACAGGTATGATGACATAACAATGTTGATGTGATGACTGTAAGGTGTTGTAGAAAGGAAAAAATAATTTTAAAAAATCTGATTAAAAAAAGACCGTTTTTGTTCCTTTGTGATAGCAGCATCAGATTTTAAGTCTTCGCTTCAAATCCCTCTCTTTAAAATGACGTACCACTTCCACGGAATCTCATACCCTGAAAGGGAATCAGAACGTGGTTTTTTTTTTTTTTAATTATGATTTGATATCCTCATTTATACCACTCTGGAGCAGATTTTTCCCCCCGATCAATCACCGATTACAATTCTTCTAAAACTCCCGATATAATTCCCCAACTCTTTTCAAAAGTCAATATTAGCAGATGTTGTTTGCTTAAGTCTGAAAGTCTTCCAGAAATATATTTGGTGTCAAATGTCTCCTCCTATGTTTTCATAAAGTTTCAAATGCATGGAATCAATATCAGCAGCTGTTCTCTATGCCCTCCTTTATTTAATTTTATTTTCACCCCCACTCCTTCTCCAGGCATGGCAGAAGTGCTTCCTGCAGCATAATTTTGAAGGAAAATTGAAACCACCGAGTGTATGACAGCTATCACTGTTGCCACGGCGCCTACGCCTGTCAACTCCTCGAGATATACATTGTCTTCATCTAATATCATTGGAGACCAATAATTAAGCAGAAAAGAGGGTTTTAATTAGTGCGTGATGAATGCTTGTCTAAACCAATGTAATGCAGGCCATATGTGCTGGAGATGTCTATATCATTGCTAGATTAACATTTCTAGGGAAACATCAATGAGGGAGCTGGCTAAGATAATGAGAGGAAGAAAAAAAAGTCTGCCATGGCTTGAACATAATATTGTGTTATTTAAGTCTTTGTGTTTTATTTAGCGGCCTATGGGTTGCATTTCCAAGGTGATTAGGAGAAGGCGCTAACACTTCAACATGCAAATGAAGGATGAGTACATCTGTCAGGGGCAGTTTGGCTGTTTCTCATTTTTCAGCACCATTTTTCTTCTCTCACTCTGTGTGTGTGTGTGTGTGTGTGCATATAATCCACACAAAACCATTTTTAAAGCAGAGAACAGTTGATGAAAGTGCATTTAACAAGCTAAGAATAGGAAAATTCTTTGCTGAAAGCATTATTTTTTTTTTTTTTGACTAAAGATTCCTCACCGGGAGAATCGCTTCTGAGAAAACTCTGCCCGATGTATTTTCGTTGTGGCCTGCCGGCAGCCAGTGGAACTGGTGGCAGATTGAGAGATTGAGGTTGGGGAGGAACATGGGCCAGTCCTGAAGTCTGGGGAAGGCTCTGATGAGGGCTCCGTGTTGGAGGCAGAGATGGGGTCAGGGCCGTCCGACAGTTATCAGCTGCCTTTGGAGTTGGAGATCAGTGGGGCAGAAGAACAGCTGGAGCCTGTTCCCAGTGTGCGCATGTGCAGAGCTGCCAGGAGAAGGGAACAGTTAAGGAATAAGGACCAACTCAGGAGTAAAGGCACAGGTGGATGGTGAATGGCCCCTCCAATAGGGAATAAAGAGGAGCAAAAGGGGAGTGGAGTTTGCAGGAGGGAATTGGTTTACTTAATTAGTGTTAAGATTTGTTCATGACCCTCAGAGACTCCTTGCCAAGTATTTTCTTGTACAGCATTGCATTTGGGAGATATCAGCCTGGCAGCTCTCCAAGCCTGATAAGGTCTGTGCTTGTAAATCCACCCTTGAAAGACTATTTGCTGGGACTTTGCTGGATGTGAATGAGAGGACTTCACGTTAGCTTAATAAAAGGGGGTTTTGTCGGGACAAGGAGCTTGCTTTGGGATTCTGTGAAGCCTAGGTCTGAACTATTTTATTTTATTTTTTTTCAAAAGGGGCACTTGGTACCATGTCCAAGAATTTTACGAAACACAAGAAATTGCAAAGAATTTGCAGATTCCTGCAATAACACCAGCAGAACTGGAAAAAAAAACCCTGAATACTCGGAACATCATATATTTTACTTGGTTGATACCTGGGATGCTGGTTGCAACCTGTATCAACCATTAGCACAAGTCAATGGTATTTGTGACACATTTTTTAAATGTTCAATTGACTGAGTAGCACGTTTAATGAATAAAAGTGATAATAATAATAATAATTACTCTGTTCCAGCTATATTAACTTTAGCCCCTCCCAACTTCATGTGACCATATTGTTTGGGGAAAGGCAAGTTCAGAGAAAGCTTTCAAATGCCTCCATTTCAGAAACCACTATAACTACTGCGAGTTTCCATTGGAAAAAACACACACACACACACAGACACACAATAGTAACACAAGGGAACGCTTTAAAATGCCAGGGTGATGAATGGTAATTAGGCAGAGCACATAGGTTAACAGATGAATTCAGAGCCTTTAGAGCACTAAATGATTAGATCTGTTAGCAGAACAGATTTCTGTTACACAGCATGCTCCCTGCCGTGTATATCTTAATCTGCCTGTGAGCATATGTGCAAAAATAAGGCTTGTCCTTCAGCGCCACAATCTGATAAACAACTGCAATTTTTATTTCGGTATAAGATGGAAAATGCGGGAAACGATAAGGCAGCATGATAAAGGCCTAAAGCTGGCCCAGAGGTGAGAGTCTGCCTTGAAATTGGTGTCATTTCGGTAAGAAGAACAAACACATAAAATGGACCAAATTGGAGAACAAAAGTAGCAAAAATTCTCCTCCAATTAGATCTCACTCAGAAAGGTCCCGAGTGTATTATTATATCTATAAACAGTAATTTTTTTATATGTCACTTGTCCCAAAGGTGCTTTTTCAAGAGGCAACTGGACGTTTCTTTTGAAGACACTTCCCTTCTCATCCAAAAAGTTACTTCAGCTCAGTGGTGGGTTTCAAAAATTGTTTAAACCTACTCTGTGGGTGTGGCCTCCTTTGTGGGAGTGGCTTGCCACCCATGTGACCAGATGGGAGTGGCTTGCTGCCCATGTGACCGGATATGAAATTATTAATTAGTACTTAGGTCGGTCCAAGTAGCTAATTCAGAAACTCTGGCATTGAAGCATGCAAGTCTTAAAGCTGTCAAGTTACAAGACCCTTGCACCCCTAATCCTTTAGAAAAAAATACCCCAGGGGTGTTCAAACTTGACAGCTTTAAGACTTGTGAACTTCAACTCCCAGAATTCCTCCTCCAGTCAGGTTGGCTCAGGAACTCTGGCATTGAAGCATGCAAGTCTTAAAGCTGTCAAGTTACAAGATCTTTGCACCTCTAACCCTTTAGCAGTGGTTTGTTTCAAAAAATTTTGGAACCTCTTCTGTAGGTGTGGCTTGCTTTCCGGGTCCACTGGTGGAACCTCTTTTAACTGGTCTGGTAGATTTGACGAACTGGTTCTATCAAATAGGTGCGAACTGGTAGGAACCCACCTTTGCTTCAGCTCCAAGTGGATGGTGAGGAAAGGAAGGATTGATATTCTTTGCAGACAACTTTATTTGCCTCCCTTTGGAGGGTCATTAAAGCACTTGAAGGTTTATTTGTGTCCTTGGGGTCACCTGAGTAGTGCAAATGGTTCCTGTAGTCTGCAATTTTTCTGCATTTTCTTTTCTGCAATTCCAGAAAAAAAATGATTTGGGGTCTTTTGTTCTACCCAATCTTAGTTTTTACTTGATTTTCTTTAAGATGTATGTCCAATATTTCTTTACAAATAAATACATTCCAAATGGCTCGTTGTAGTCTATGAGAAATGCAAAATGAAGTCCAAATAGTCAACACAACTGCAGTCAAACACATGGAAAATAACCAAAAGCAGCATAAAATAATTTGACATGTCAGTGCTGAGCATCCTGGTCTCCTTATCAAATATTGGATCAAGATATCCAAATATCCAAAGATTAGTATTGAGTTTAGAGCCTTCCAGGAAATAAGATTCACAAGTTGGTGTCATGATATAAAATTGATTGAAATTCCAATACAGGTGGCAGCATTTGGCTAAACTTCTCAAAATCTCCACAATTCCAGTCCTGGCTAGTACTTGGATAGAGGACTCCAATATAAATTCTACAAAGGTTGACTGGATTAAAAAATAATGAAAGTGCAACAGCCCATCACTCTCATATCCATGCCAAGAAAAACACCTGAATTGAGTCACCAAGATTGAGTTCAGTTTGAGGGCTCCTTGAGCATTACGTTCAAATCTCATCACGTCACGATTCTTCCAATGATGTACTTAATGGACAGTCACAATCTTGTACATTTCATTTACTTAATTATAAATTTTGGAGAGCTGCTATGATCAAAGTAGGGTTAAATTGAAGTATGTGTGTCCCAAAGGTACTTTTTCAAGAGGCAACTGGACTTTTCTTTTGAAGACATTTCCCTTCTCATCCAAGAAGAAGCTTTTCTTGGAAGATGTTTTGCTTCTCATTCAAGAAGAAGCTTGAACTTCTTGACTTCAAAGAAAAACCAGAAAGTCCAGTTGCCTCTTGAAAAAGCACATTTTGGACAACCATGACCTGGATGACTGAGAATCTCCATAAACATCACATTATGTATGGGGGCTGAAGATAGCAATAGCAGTAGCAGTTAGACTTATATACCGCTTCATAGGGCTCTCAGCCCTCTCTAAGCGGTTTACAGAGTCAGCATATCGCCCCCACAGTCTGGGTCCTCATTTCACCCACCTCGGAAGGATGGAAGGCTGAGTCAACCTTGAGCCGGTGAGATTAGAACCGCTGAACTGCAGATAACAGTCAGTTGAAGTGGCCTGCAGTACTGCACCCTAACCACTGCGCCACCTCGGCTCTTTTTAGATGTCTACAGAGTGTTGCCTACAATAGTTGGGTCATTGTTGGTTTTAATGGCAACAACTCAAGTCGTCTGCTTTACTTCAATTCATTCAATAAGTGATAGAATCCCAAACAACTTGCTTGCTTGGCTTATTGTGATTGGAAACAGAAAGCCACAAATCTGCAATGGGCCAAAGAAAAGGAACTGAATAAATGAGGAAAAGAAATAAGGCATATCAAAGTGTTCTGACCCCCCCCTCATTCCACACCAAAGCACACTCCGAGCCAGAGATCAATTACGGCATTTAATTAACAGACAGACAGGTCCTTGGCAGCAACCCAGCACAGACAAGGTTGGGCAGCAATAAACACAGATAAGGCTTGGCAGCAATCCAGCCTGCCAAGCTGATACAAAGTTCTCCGACATTCGATTCTGTGTTGACTTCTGCAAAGAGGGCCATGTGCACAAGTTGCCTTTTTATAGTCTGGAGAGGAGCCTAATGACCACCAGCTGAGTGCAATCACCTCCTGTAATTGCGTAATTGTTCCTGACGCCCATTAGCTCTTCGATGGCGTGCATCCAGAAACAACTCATTACTGGCTTCCGGCTCACTCTCCCTTGTCTCCTCCCCACTGGTCCAAGGCTCAGGTGCCTCCTGGTGGCCACCCAGCCTCTCTGCGCCCTGCTCGGAGTCGGAACCCTGTCCAGGGTCCTCCACATCCTCCAGAGCCGACTCATAGGGCCCCTCGCTGTCGGAGTCTGGTGGCAGCTCCAACGGCTCCTGCTGGGCCACAACATCAAAGTGTGTGGTTTTGTATATGTATGCCTATCCAGTGCCTAACTTTTTATCTTGCCTGCCCATCAGATTCAGCTGGACAAAATTTAGCCCACCTTATGTTCTCAAACTTTTGTTCTTGCAAATTGGAACCAGCACCATGTCACTTGATTTAGCTTCAATGGATATGAACATCTTGAATTATTTCTCAGCCCTCTCCGTGATATATATTTTCTACCCTCCAATATTTATTCGAAACAGAATCCAGCAGGAATGGATTCGCTCTAAATCTGCAAGAAAAATGCTTCCCCCCCACCCCCCGTTTCTCACACGAAACAATATTCTTTCCAATCTTAGCAGAGGTGAGGATGGGACGTCTAAAAAAAAAAATGAGGCAAAACTTTTTATTTAGCATGTTTTTCTCTGCCAAGTGAATAGAAGATAGAAAATCACTACGCCTGCCAGAATTATCATACTGTGGCTCCCAAAGTGAAAACAGGTTTTTCTGTAAAGAAAAGCAAATGTTGTGTTTCGTCTCAGATAATATTTTGAAAGTTAGCTGCAACTATATTTGTGGTTCAAGAAATTTGTTGCTGCAAACTGATTGCATACTTTTTAAAAAAAGGGTGGGGAGAGGAAACCTTCTGAGACCTTCTTAAAAGTAATTAATCAGCTTTGCAAAATTCAGAGACTCCTTTCAAGTCAAGCTCGCAATCCTGCCACCTTGGGGAATAATTTTCTTGTTTTCCTAGCATTTTCCCAAACTAATTATTGTACCTCTAAATAGGAGATTTGTTCATATACAGCTTGATTAATTAGATATGTTATTTCTCTATCAGGTGAAAAAATCACCAAAGGATTTTGACGGTAAGCTTCTAAAAAAAACACACACACACAGACACAGCAAGGGCTGCGTAAGGCAAAAAGCAATTAATTCCCAATTAAAAATCCATTTGACATATTTGAAAGATTAATACACAAATTGGATTTGTAACTAACAAAAATAATTAGATTTTCCATTTTTTTTTAAAAAAAGGGAGGTGAATCAATAATTCCATTTGATAGGTTATTTTGGAACCAAACACGGTAGGAAGAAATATACCAGTAGCTTAACAGGCAGGAAAGTGCCAATTTCTCAAGGCTTACTTAATTTGCAAAGAAGATACTGATATTGTTTCAAATCATTGACCTGAAAAATAAATAATGTTAAAACTGATTATTTGAATCTCTGCATGATATATTTTCATGAGGAGATATGTAAGGGCATCCCAAATGTTTCTAGCCACCAAAAGGAAATAGAGGAAGAAGTCACCCTTCGAATTCCATGCATGTTAACTAATGTGACTGACAGCTAAGCTACCTCAATGATGCCATTGCCAAATGCTCATAACTGTGGCTGTTACTGTAAGAGTTTCTCAACCTTTCACCCCTTGAAGATATGTGGACTTCAACTCCCAGAATTCCTCAGCCAGCCA
>NC_045552.1:52509719-52557219 GCF_009769535.1 Thamnophis elegans
ATTCGATCTGCCAAACTGTGGGCAGCTGATGATCAGCAGAAGTGGCCTGCAGTACTGCAACCTAACCGCTGCGCCACCTGAATCAGTGTGAATTTGTGGTTCTCCTGCTCAAACTTCACCTTCTCTCCTCTCCTTCCCTCTACCTCCTCTTCCTTCCTCTCTTTTATTTCCCCTTCTGTCCCGGACCGTATATGCAACAGGAATGGAGTAACCTCAGTGACACATCAGCTCCCCAAGTTCATTGTCCCCGAGAGGAGTCTCTCTCCCCAAAATTACCTAGAGGAGTAGTTTTCTGAGGCCGTCACCAATTACACAGGTTAACTCTTGTAGATGTCAAGGCGCCTTCTTGAAATATCTTGATGATCAGTCTTTTATTTAAGAGTTTGAGCACTTGGAAGCCCGTCAAAGGTTTGGGCCTTTTGTCATTACTTCAGGCTGAGATGCTTGAGAGATTTATTAAGGGACATGTTTAATGACGCATGCCTGGCTTCTTACAAGGGAGTCAGTCAATGTCAAAAAACCAAATGCGGGAGCCAAGCTATAAAAACCAACGGGCTGTTATCTCTCACCCCCTTCCACCCCCCACCTTTCTCCTATCACATAATGGAACTGCTCACTTCACACTCCAGTAAGAATTGGTTAAGCCTTTCCCAGCTTAAATCAAAGTGTCTTTCATTTGTATCTATTTGGAGAATAAGGTACTGCTAATTAGACGCTAACAACACGATCAGGACAATTAGCACAGTTTTTAATGAAGGCAGTTGGTGATTTAGGGCATCTTGCAATTTTTTGTTGGTTGTTGTTGTTGTATTGTCTGCCTGTGTGTCTGTGTTCCATGAGTGTTATTCTGACCAGTCAGCTAGAGCAGAGCTGAACATGATTCATTACATCAGTCAAATTCTATGTATACTTAATGATTTATCTTCTTTCTTTTCTTTCTTCTTCTTTCTTTCTTTCTTTCTCTTTTTCTTCTTCCTTCCTTCTTTCTATCCTCCTCCTTCTCTCTCTCTCTCTCTTCTTTTTTTCTTTCTCTTCCTTCACTCTCCTCCTCCATCTTCTCTTGTTCTTTTTTCTTCTTTCCTTTTTTCTTTCTTTCTTTCTTTCTTTCTTTCTTTCTTTTCTTCTTTTCTTTCTTCCTTCCTTCCTTCCTCCTCTCCTTCCTCTTTCTCTTTCTTTTTTCTTCCTTCCTTCCTCTTCCTTCTCCTCCTTCTTCTCTTGCTTCTTCCTTCCTTCCTTCTCTCCTTTCTTCTTCTTTCTTTCTTTCTTTTTTCTCTTTCTTTCTTCTTTCTTTTTCTTTTCTTCTTTTCCAACAACCATAATCCTGTTCGGTAAAAAGACTTGTAATTTCAGTCAAGCAATTGTAATAAAGCAATCAATTAACCAACAATACACTAAGGGACATAGTGAAGAACTATTTCAATTTCCTTGTCCAGAAATCAGACTGGAAGGAGAAAAACAATAGGTTTAGATAGCTTCCCAGCAATCAAAGCCAAGTTCGGAATCTCATTTGCAGTTTTAGTCAAATATATCCTTTTCCCCATTGTTTTTTTTTTTTAATAAATGTTTTTTAATTTTAGTTTAAACAGGTACACATCTTTCTTTACATCTGTAGAAATGTATCACTCAATTACAGATAAGTTTTGGTACATCTCCTCCACAGTCAACCAATATAACTCATATTAACTAAACCATTATTATATATCCATTTTCATTTAACTGTAATTAGTATTTAGAAATGTTGATGAAAGAAATAATCTTGAACAATCCCTGCCCACACCAGTGGGAGAGGAAAAAATCAAAAAAAAAGAAAAAAAAGAAAGGACAGATAAAAAATAAAAATAAAAATAAAAAATAAAAAATAAAAAATAAAATAATAATAAAAATAGACAAAAATGACAAGAGACAAGGCAGGAAACCAAAACAAAACACAGGTGTCTATCATGAGAAAAAAAAAGAAGTATATCAACTGGTTACAACATGCTTTGGGCTTCTCTTCCATTAACTCATATTAATTCAAATATCTTAACTCGGATATTTACATATCAACATCATTATACCTCCAGTTTTAGTTACCTATGGTTATTTAAACATCCTTCATCCTTAGCTATGCATTACATAATTAATCCATAACACATGCTGACAATTCATTTACTTATTTGTAAGATCCTCTATTATCATCAAATCCTCATATCCTATTTTAGCTGGACATCCATAATATTTAATTATATCATATATCATAACATTTTCCCAGTGTTGATTAACATTTAATTGTATGTATTTTATTTAGTTTTTTAATAGTGATAATTATTGTAGTTAATACTCTTTATGATAATCTTCCAACTTGTTAGTTGTCATATCAACTCCACATTATATACATTACTATCAATATCAATTATTATTCAACTATATCTGTTACAAGAAAAAGCAATTAGGTTTAACTAGTTTTCAATTGTATTCTTCAATCTATCAGCAGTTCCAAATTATATATATACTATCCATATCAGTCATTATTCAGCTATATCTATTACACATTAAGGTAATCAGATTTAGCTAGATTTTAAATTACGTTCTTCAATCTATCAGCCCAGTGTCTCTCAATAGCAAGATCTTCTCCAAGCCAATTGCCACACGTTGAATAAATTTACCAAATGTTTCATAAGCAATCCAGACAAAGATATTTTGGCACCTTTGGACTCTGAATGTCAGTGATGAAATAATAATGTTGTTCCTAGGCTTGCAAAATTCTCCAAATTAACTTTAATTCTCAAGGGTGGATTTCCATTCCTCCTGCACTCTGTCTCTTTAAATGAGTCTTCTTATAGCTCCCCCCGTCCTTTCTCCCTCTGAGATAGACCAGACACCATTTCTCACATTTTCGTTTGTATTTCAGGAGCATTTAAACATTCAACGATCTCAGTTTTTGCTTCATATTTTAAAATCAGATGATCCAATTTTCTTTCCAGTCTTTGATAAGAATCAAAGAGTCCTCTGCATGCGGAAAAAAGTATCTGAAATGAAATCTTAGAGGTATTTTGGGACGCCATGATGTGTCGCAGTTAAAAATGGCAAGCTCTTTTTTTTTTTTTTCCACAGACTTCTTAGTTTCTTACAGGCTGTGCAATCTTATCTGATCGTAAACAAAGCGAAGTAATAAAGTAATAAAAGTGTCGAATCGTGATGGACTAATTAGTAGAAAATAAATTTTACGTTCCACTTAGGGAGATTCAGAGGGGGGAGGATGTCGAGGAGTTTTTTTGAAGCATTTAAGAAGTAAAGTAACCACCAGCCATAATCCATTAAAAAAGCCAATTCGCCGCTAAGTTTTCCTGTTCTTTTGGTTTCAGTTATCTTAAGTTTTAACGCGAACAATCTCTCTTGGATAATAAAATCAGCTTACCAGATGACATCACTTCTACCATTCTTAGGGGCAACCTGCAGTTTCAGTTAGCACGCAGCTAATCCAAAAAGGAATTGGCACGAGGAGTTAATACCCCCCCCCCAGAGACTTGCGGGTGTCTCTGAGGTCCTGGGTCTCTCCTCACCTTCACTGTCATCTACGGGACAGCTAGAGTTCAAAGAACCCGTCCAAAAATCCTTCGGTATAGAGAATTTCAGGAGTAGCCTGAAACTCCATCTTCTCACTGCTAAGCCCCGCCTTCTTCCCCCTTTTCCACGTGTTGTTTCCATAGTAGTACTAAGCTACTAATACCAATTGGTTTCTCTCTGGATCCAAATCAGTTTATGGAGATTCTCAGTCATTCAGGTCCCAAAGGTGTTTTTTTTTTTCAAGAGGCAACTGGATTTTCTGGTTTTTCTGAAGATGTTTTCCTTCTCAGCCAAGAAGCATCTTCAGAGCTGAAGAAGCTTTTTGGATGAGAAGCAATGTCTTGAAGAAAAACCAGAAAGTCTGGCTGCCTCTTGAGAAAGCATTTTGGGGCATCCAATGCAGTTGTGGGAATGAAATAAATTCCCCTTATTTGCCATATTAAACACAGAGTCATCCAGATCAGTTCTTGCCAGTGAAGCTAACAGTGAAACAAGTAGGAAAACATCTCAGATATAAGTGATCAAAGACTTGTGTTGTTCCCCATGCCAAATGTCTTTTTAGTTCTAGATTGCTTCTTTCCTTGATTAGTTTCCAACCATTGCTTCTTGTCCTTCAGGTGCTTTGGAGAATAGGTTGATTTCAGGGGTGGATTTCAACATTTTAGCAAGGGGTTCTCTGTCTGGTTGCTGGAGATCATGGCCAGGGTGGGTGTGCCCTATTCAGCTTCCTGCACCACAGTGGGAGGGGAGTTTTTGCCCTCCCTGGGCTCCAGAGGCTTTCCCCCATCCTCTGGGAGGGCAAAAACAGCCTCCCCAGGCTCCGGAGGCCCTCCGGAAAAAATGGGCCCATTTCCAGCCTTCCTGACTTCCAATAGGCCCATTTTTCACCCTCCCTGAGCCTCTGTGCATGCCCTTCACTTACCTGAATCCAGAATGGGCCACATGAGGACTCCTGGGAGGGGAGGGGCGGCATGGGCGGGGCCAGCCAGGAGTGGGATTTGGGAGTTCTCTGAACAGCAGAGAATCTTAGCTAGAGGTTCTCCCAAACCCCTGTGAAGTCCCAGCAGCCCACTCCTCTTCTTTGTGGCAGTCTTTTTTCTGACTCCAGTATGATTGGGATGGCTACCCCTTGTCAGTTGACGAATCAATGAGACGAGTGGGTCTCGGAATTAAGACCTCTCCTAAGGAGAAAAATCACAGAATTTCCCTTTGATTATCTTCCATGTGGCAGATGTAAAATTGTATGCAAATGGGATGGATTTGGTCTTAGGAGTGTAACAAATAGACCTGATAACACAACTACATTTGACAAAGATTAGCCTCTTTGTCTCTGGCTGATTGCTAATAGAAATCTGTCATGTTCAGAATTCACATCACAAAGCTATTATTTCAGCAGTCCTGCATGATGTAGGCACTAAATATTTCTTCTCCTTAAAGGAAGAAAATGGAAAAGAAGGGTGGGCATAAGTAAGAGTGGGAGACACAGATTATTTTTTGAGATGCTCATAAGTCTCCGACCTATCAAAAGGGCGGAGGCACGGCTTTTTATCTGATTTCAGATTGTGTTGGCTGTCAGTCTTTTATACAGAGGTTTGTTGATTTCTTGCTACTGACAGTATATTTCCTGTCAACACAGATGTTTAAGACTAGATGGCAAAAAGAAAAGTCCAGATACTTTACAGCTTACGCAACGCAGGCAGGATAAAAACACAAACAGACAGACAAGGGATAACAAGGCAAAATGTAATTCTGCAACTCTAGTTTTGGGTAAGGAAACTGGCTCGGTGGCACAAACAGATTCTTTGTCTTTGTGTGGATATTTGGGGGTGGGGGGTAGTTAATTCCTTTCCTGGGAGATTCCAGAACCACTAGACACAAGGACAGTTTTTTTCCCCCGAATGCCATCACTCTGCTAAACAACTAATTCCCACAACACTATCAAACTATCTACTAAGCAGGGGTGGGTTTCTCGCCCCGTTCCAACCGGATTGGTTGGAACGAGGCCGGCGGCGTCCTTGTGCACGCACGCGGCGTCCTTGCGCATGCACGTGGTGCGCGCATGCACATGGCACGCGCATGCGTACCTAGTGTCTGCGCGATGCTCCAGCTGCTCCTGGAGGATCGCGCAGGCGCTGTATGCGTCCTGCGCATGCGTGGAAATGTGCAGAATTCGTAAAAACCGGGTAAGGAGCGGGCCGGGTGTGCGGGCGCGCGTGGGCGCGGGGGGGGGGGCTTTCGCCGTTCCCGGAAGTTACTTACTTCCGGGTTCGGCAACCAACCGGATCGTAGGGACCGGTGCGAACCGGTCGAAACCCACCCCTGCTACTAAGACTGTATTACTATTATTCTTCTCTTCCTTCCTAGTACCTATCTCTTTCCTAGGACCTATCTCTTTCCACTTACGACTATAACCATGTTGCTTGTCTCTTTAAAATTTATATTGTTTTATTTGTTTCCTAGTATAATTTGATTGCTTATTAGTCACCTGGGACTATCACTAAGTGTTGTATCTTATTATTCTTGATGAATGTATTCCATTTTATTTTTCTTTATGTGCACTGAGGGTATATGCACCAAAGACAAATTCCTTGTGTGTCCAATCACACTTGGCCAATAAAGAATTCTATTCTATTCTATTCTATTCTATTCTATTCTATTCTATTCTATTCTATTCTATTCTATTCTATTCTATTCTACTCTAATCTACTCTACTCTACTCTACTCTACTCTACTCTATTCTATTCTATTCTATTCTATATACCCTGTTTCCCTGAAAATAAGATCTCCCCCAATAATAAGCTCAATTGGGGTTTTGAGCGTATGCACTAAAATAAGCCCTCCCCTGAAAATAAGCCCTCCCTGAAAATATTGCAACACAGCAGCAGCCATGATTGTTGTTGCTAAGTCAATCAACACAATTATGAGCATGTACAGAATATGGTGATTGATTGTCTTGGGCAAGGGATAGAGATATCATTTGTACAAAAGGCTGGAGAAATAAATAATGGATCAACACCTAATGCCATGGAATTCACTGGCTGCATGGGTGTTAAAATACACAAGCATCATTGAGTTGTAGCAACCTAAGTCCTCCCCTTTTTTTTCTAAAACACCTGAGGGCAGGACAAGAAGCAATGGATGGAAACTCATCAAGAAGCAATGGATGGAAACTCATCAAACCAAGGAGGAGTTTCCTGACTGTGGGAACAATGAAACTGTGGGATGAAATTGTGGGTGCTCCATCACTGGAGGTTTTTAAGAAGTGATCGGACCATCATTGATCTGAAATGATTTCTGCTTGGATTAGAAGACCTCCAAGGTCCCTTCCAACTCTGTTATTCTGTTATTTTGTCCATGTATTGTGATCTCCCTCACACATATGTTATCAAAGGAGAGACGTTTTGATGGTTGTGCAAATGCCATTGAGTGTCTATGGAGAGTCTCATTGTCATCCAGTCCATGGTTGTCCCAAAGGGGATTTTTCCAATTAAGTCCAGTAGCCTTTTGGAAAAAAAAAGCATCTTTAGGACAAATGCCACTGAACCATCTCCAGGATGACACAAACAGAGAAAAGTGGTCTCAATGAGACAGTTGTGTTATCAGCAATAACAATAGCAGACTAACATACAGTGTTTTGCAGCCTTCTCTAATCAATTTACAGAGTCAGCCTATTGCAGCGAACCAGTGGTGGGTTTCAAAAAAATTTCAAACCTACTCTGTGGGTGTGGCCTCCTTTGTGGGAGTGGCTTGCTGGCCATGTGACCTGGTGGGAGTGGCTTGCTGGCCACCATGTGTTCTCTCTCTCTCTCTCTCTCTCTCTCTCTCTCTCTTTCTCTCTCCTTCCTTTTGTCTCTCTGTCCCTTTTTCCTTTTTTTCTTTCATCTCTCTCTCACTTTTTCTTTCTTTTTTCTTTTTTCCTTCTTTCTTTCTTCCTTTCTTTCTATTTCTCTTTCTCTCTCTGTGTGAGTCTGTGTGTGTATGTGTGTGTGTGTGTGTGTCATTGGTGGGTTTCAAAATTTTTTGGAACCTCTTCTGTAGGTGTGGCCTGCTTTCCGGGTCCACTGGTGGAACCTCTTCTAACTGGTTCAGTAGATTTGACGAACCGGTTCTACCGAACTGGTGCGAACTGGTAGGAACCCACCTCTGCCGCGAACACTCTGGCTCCTCCTTTTACCCACTTCAGAAGGACGGAAGGCTGAGTCAACCTTGAGCCTTGGTGAGATTCAAACTGCCAAATTGCAGGCAGTCGGCAGGCAGCAGAAGTAGCCTGCAGTGCTGCACTTTAACCACTGAACCACCATAGCTCTTGGTGGCCATGTTTCTTAACGTCATTGACTCTAACAGGCATCTGCACAAATCTACTTCTTATCCCAAATTGCAGACTTAAAAATATCTGTCCTTTGCTCTGGAAAGGATTTGCATACAGCCTCGATGGTCAGTGGTTAGAGTGCAGTACTGCAGGTTACTTCAGCTGATTGCTAGTTGTACTTTGGCAGTTTGAGTCTCACCAGGCTCCAGGTTGACTCAGCCTTCCATCCTTCCAAGGTGGGCAAAATGAGGGCCCAGATTGTTGGGGGCAATAGGCTGACTCTGTAAACCGCTTAGAGAAGGCTGTAAAGCAATATGAAGTGGTATATAAGTCTAAGTGCTATTGCTATTGCATGCCAGCTACAGAGGTGAGTTAACTATTTTTGCAAACTAAACTCTGCATTCTCCAGGAATGGTGTCTGCAGCAGCATTGCCTATTTGTTAGCAGTACTTTTAAACACGCGCTAATGAAAAGTTAGCTGGCACGCCGTTGCAGTAGAAATCATTTTCTTACTGAATAGGAAGGTGTTTCAAAGAGCTGTTTGGAGCAAGCTATTGAGCTGAACAATGGAAGAATTGCTCTTTGATGAGCTGTGGAAACAGGGCATTTCTTTACAGGCTTTGAAGAGCCTAAAGTCGTCGGGAATAAAATATTCTAATTCTTGGTCAAATAAAGGTGCTGGAATGAGATCACTCCTAATCAACTCCTGCAAGTCCTTTTTGGATGATGATGAAATTGTCTGGCAGGCAGCAAGAAGAAATAATGATGGCTTTGTTGCACTGATGAAGAAGAGGTGCGTTACAGCATGTTGATTCGCGAAGGCGTATAATTAGATGAGTTGGGAGCTGACACACTCTAGTTTAATCACTGCAAGGGGTGGAAGAGGCTTTAGGGTAGCCTTCTCCGAAGCTTTCTCCACTAGAGCACCACACCCGAAGACCAGGAGTGGGTTCTAGCTGGCATTACTGCCAGTTCGCTCGTGCGCACGATTTGCTCATGTATATGCTTCATGCATGCATGCATGGTTCAATGGAAATTGTTCTGTGCATGCACAGAACTCCCAAAAAGTATGACAGTGGCAATGGCGGCAGCTGGGGAACTGATTTGGAGACGTGGCCAGCCTGGGTCGCTGCTGGTTCTGCAACCTGGGCTGGCATACCAACTACCAAAGAATCAGGCCGAACTGGCAGGAAAACACCTTTGCCTAAGACACCTCACTCTATAGATAAAGCCGTGACCCGACAAATGTGCGCATGACAAAAACGGGCCCACAAAACCGTGGCAAGAAAACCGCGATGTCATCAATGCGCCTACAACAATGTGCCCACAACAGCACGCCGACAGAAGCGTGGTTTAAGTTAAGGTAAGGGTTAGGTTCAGGGTTAGGTTCAGGGTTAGGTTCAGGGTTAGATTTAGGGTTAGGTTTAGGGTTTAGGTTTAGGGTTATGTTTAGGGTTAGGTTTACAGTTAGGTTTAGGGTTAGGTTTAGAACTCACGGTTATTACTTGTTCATTGAAGGCGCACTTTTGTCGATGCGCTGTTCTTGGAGTGCTTTTGCGCTCATTCGTCGGTGTGGTTTTCTCGCCACGGTTTCGTCGGTCGCAAGTTTTGTCGAGCGTGCATTTGTCGGTGAACCAGATAAAGCATACTGGCTCAGAGCAATGGGAAAGGGCTACACCAAACCCTCTTTTCTGTATTTTGAACAATGGTTTGGTTGGCTTGGGAAATGCAATATATTCAGGTTTGGGGAAAGGATATTTCAGTGATTTTAGCCTGGGTGAGAATTTCCTCACTGTAGTTTTAGACATACCACAAGAGCCTCTGAGTTTTCTCTCTCTCTCTCCCCCTCCCTCTCTCTCTTTCTCTTCTATCCATCTACCTTATCTACCTACCTATCATCTGTCTGTCTGTCTGTCTGTCTGTCTGTCTGTCTGTCTGTCTGTCTATCAAACGAACAGAACAGTGAGAACAATTAACTCATGGAACAGAGGTTGCCTTCGGAAATTGTGAGATCTTCATCATTGGAGGCTTTCAAGAAGAGATTGGACTGCCATTTGTCAGAAATGGTGTATGGTCTCATGCTTGGGTGAGGGTTAGATTCTGCTTCATGCTTTTTAAGGAAGCCTTGGTCAGAACACTATCATCTATCTATCTATCTATCTATCTATCTATCTATCTATCTATCTATCTATCTATCTATCTATCTATCTATCTATCTATCTATCTATCTATCTATCTATCTATATCTATCATCTATCTATCATCTATCTATATATCATCATATATCGTTGTAAGCCACCCAGAGTCCTCCAGGATTGGGCGGCCTATAAATCAATTAAATAAATAAATAAATAAATACATAAATAAATAAATAAATAAATAAATCATCATCATCATCATCATCATCATCATCATCATCATCATCATCATCATCTATCTTTGAAATAATAGAAAATATTTGTAGCTCGGGTTTTAGATTTTGGCCGTGGTTTGCTCCCCAAGCTTGCTTTAATTTAGCTTCTGAAAGTTTCATTACCAGACTAGGGAACATCATCAGCAGGAGTGTCTTGTCCTATTCCTCTTTAGCTAAGATATGTCTTGTGTGCCAGTGTGGTTGGTTGGTCCTGTGATTGATTGTTCGTTTGCAGCTATACTTAAATTCTGAACAGATGATTAGTTCTCTTGTTGATTGGTTGTTCGAATGGTCTGTTTTCTTAGCTATTCATAGGCTGGATCTAAATCAATATGCTTGCTAATTGCTCTTTGGTAGAATACCAGGTTTCAATAAATTCACATGTGTGGCAGATGTTGGCCAGTGGTGGGATTCAAATTTTTTTTACTACCGGTTCTGTGGACATGACATGGCTTGGTGGGCATGCCTTGGTGGGTATGGCAGGGGAAGGATACTGTAAAATCTCCATTCCCTCCCCACTCCAGGGGAAAGTTACTACAAAATCCCCATTTCCTCCTGATCAGCTGGGATTTGGGAGGCAGAGAATAGATGGGGGTGGGGGGTGGGGTGAGGTATTTACCAGTTCTCCAAACTACTCAAAATTTCCACTACTGGTTCTCCAGAACTGGTCAGAACCTGCTGAATACCACCTCTGGTATTGGCATAGCCAATGTTTTTTCTTCCTTCCCAATCAAACCGGTGTTGTTTATTATCAGTGTGGTTTGAGATCAAGGATTCTGCCAATTGAAAACAAGGATTCATGAACATCAACTAGCAGTTAAAAGGCACAACCAGAAATCTCTGATCTCAAGATAAATAGTATAGATAAATAGCCTCTAGTATACTAGGGGTGGGGTTTGGGACTCTCCAATGCAACCCAGAAGGCCAACAAAGGCAGATTTATTTATTTTCATAAATAACATAATTAATTGGCGCAAATAACATAATAAATCTCAATGTTAGTGATAAATATTCCTCATGCTGACTTGAGATACAATTGCTTTGTTTCTTATTTTGAGGCAGTGAGCAAGTCATATGATCCCTCCTGGCACCTCCTGGCATTTTAAGGGGCACTTAAAAACCATATTCTTGAGCCCAATGCATGAATTTTGTGAATCACCAGCCTGTTGGCATCTTTCCTTAAGGCCTTGTTTTTCTCCGCGATCTTGCAATCAGTTGGATGGTACCAGCACTTTTAAAGCCTTAGTGGAGAGCACCCCAAAGTCCATTAAATCTTACAAGAACAAGTCCCCAGATGAATGCAATTAAAGCACAAAGATTTACTGGCAGAACTTGTGGCCGTCTTTGGTCTAACGCAGGCAGCAAAGGGGAATAAAATAAAATAAAAGTAGAGGTTTCAAAAACAAAGAGTGCCGAGCTGAGAAATGTTTGTGTCTTTTCCAACAACACATCTAAGGCAATGTTTCATGCAAGCTGCCTCTACCCTCAGGGAGAGATAAGATTGCCGGCCACCTTGTTCCTAGCTGGCACCCAACATTTTATGGAAAGGGTTTTTGAAGTTAAGAGTATAGCATTGCTAAACCCATAAAGCAGCAATGGGCAACTTTCTTCATGCTTATGAGGAATCTTCATCTTTGACTGCTGTGCCAGAAGAAGGAACAGGAGTGAAAAAATGGATGAGGTCCAAGGCAGAATTATAGTGAGATGCTGAGCTCTTAGTTGTATATCTTGTTCCTCAAGAAATCACCGGTAATCCCTATGGCTACAGATAGTCCACTTCAGAGGTGGGTTCCTACCAGTTCGCACCTATTTGGTAGAACCGGTTCGTCAAATCTACTGAACCGGTTAGAAGAGGTTCCACCAGTGGACCCGGAAAGCAGGCCACACCTACAGAAGAGGTTCCAAAAAATTTTGAAACCCACCACTGCTAAAGGGTTAGGGGTGCAAGGATCTTGTAACTTGACAGCTTTAAGACTTGCATGCTTCAATGCCAGAGTTCCTGAGCCAACGTGACTGGAGGAGGAATTCTGGGAGTTGAAGTCCACAAGTCTTAAAACTGTCAGGTTTTAAAAGCCCTAGTTTTTTTCTAAAGGGTTGGGGATGCAAGGATCTTGTAACTTGACAGCTTTAAGACTTGCATGCTTCAATGCCAGAGTTCCTGAGCCAACGTGACTGGAGGAGGAATTCTGGGAGTTGAAGTCCACAAGTCTTAAAACTGTCAGGTTTGAAAAGCCCTAGTTTTTTTTCTAAAGGGTTGGGGATGCAAGGATCTTGTAACTTGACAGCTTTAAGACTTGCATGCTTCAATGCCAGAGTTTCTGAATAGCTACTTGGACCGACCTAAGTACTTATTCATAATTTCATATCCGGTCACATGGGTGGCAAGCCACTCCCACAAAGGAGGCCACACCCACAGAGTAGGTTTGAACAATTTTTGAAACCCACCACTGGTCCACTTCCTTCGTAGTCAAGCATACAACTATGGAGTTTTTTTACAATTATTATTTCACTGAGATGTTGCCAGGCCCTGTGTTACAAATCTGGAAACATATCAAGAAGATGAAGTTGGCCAAGCATCTCAAACAGGCTTTGTTTATAGATCTTTGCAACCTGCATTCTGTGATTTCCACTCTATACCTTCTCCCAAATGTAAGATGAACAGATTTCAGGATCAACCTCTTGCCAGAGACTAAGATTTCAACCAGCAATAATCTCAGTTCTTGGGAATTAAGTCCTTCAAGCGTTGTGGCAATCAAATTCCCACCTTTGCTCAATTTACTAAGGTTTCAGCTAGCTTTGGTGGGCTAGATATTTTATTTTCCTAAGAACATTCCAAAATCAGAACTGAGGAGGTGTTAGGCCAACTGGAAAAGCCAAGGGAAACCATCAAATCCATAAAAAGTGAAAGAATATTTTGGACATGTGATGAGACACTGGGAAAAATATGGCATCCTTCACTTAATCCTCCAGAAAAGATTGAAGGCAAATGAGGTCCAGGCAGAAGAAGAACATTGTGGCTTCAAAAATCTAAGAGACCACTTTTTCATGTGGCTGTTGATAAAAATAGGATAGCCAACATGATCCCCAACGTCCGATGATGGATATGGCACAAGAAGAAGAAAATGATTCCAACTTTTGCATTTTGGGGAAGGAGTTGGCATGGCTTTTTTAAGAGTTGGAAATTAAACCCTGGATTTTCCTGAAAAATATACCTCCATTGTAAGAATGTGACAAGACTTTTACTTACATTACTTGGAATGAATTTATATAAGCACTATGCCAAAAGCAGATCTTCTTCTCAGATTCTATATCAGACTGGACTAACCCCAATCCTTCAATACAGCTAGCATAAGATCTCAGGGTACCTACAAACAATGAAGTGAACTCATAGATCATAAATCATAAGTTACAATCAAAATCACAAGATATAAACTACAAGTGATAATCATAAAATATTATGCATTCGTGAAAAGCTTCTAGTAAAATTTAAACGCCTTCTCCCACAAAGTCACTGTTCTGATGGTTCTTGCCCTCTGGGATATTTCTGAACAACCTGTGACTTATTCTTTCGGAGAGCTTGCAAGGTAATTGTTCATACTTGGGGAAAGTCTCAACCACTGATTCCTGGCTGAGACAAACTGTTATATAACCTTAGTATCCCCATTTGTAAGGCAGAGAAAATGTCTTTTCTCCCCCCCAAAAAAGATTTTCTGGGGCGATGAAGACCCATTCTGAAAGAAGGAAAGCGGCTGAAGTATATACTAGACTTCTTGTAGTGGAATAGAAGTTTTGAGTTCTCCCATCACTGGAAGTTTTCAAGAAGAGATTGAACAACCATAATATATGGTCCAAAATGATGTCAAGTAGGGGATTGGACTAGAAGACCACCAAGTTCCCTTCCAACCCTGTTATTCTATCTTCTATTTTATTGTCTAAACCTTTATTGGCCCATCCCACTACCCTACAACATACATACACAGACAGAAACACATCTTGTATGATGTTCTTCCCTGTTCATGAAGTCTACACCTTTAACAGAATAAGGGAGTAACAGTTTTTGGAAGAGACCTTGGAGGTCCAACTCCCTGCTCAAGCAGGAGATCCCATACTATTTCAGACAAATGTCTTTTAAAAAAAAAGCCTCCAGTGATGGAGCACCCACTTAAGGCAAGCCGCTCCACTGGTTTATTGCTCCCATTGTCAGGGAATTTCCCCTCTGTTCTAGATTGCTTCTCTCTTTCATTAATTTCCATCTAATGCTTCTTGTCTTGCTTTGGAAAATAGGTTGACTCCTTCATTTTTGTGGCAACCCTTCAAAGTTAATTTATTAAGGACTACAGTATTAGAGTAGTTAAGATATAGGATAGGATAATTAGAATAGAATAGAGTAGAATTGAATTGAATAATTAGAATGGAATGGAATGGAGTAGAGTAGAATAAAACAGAATAGAATAGAATAGAATAATTAGAATAGAATGGAATAGAATAGAATAGAGAATAGAGTAGAGTAGAATAGTATATAGTACAGTAGAATAGAATAGAATAGGATGGGATGGGATGGGATGGGATGGGATGTGATAGGATACGATAGGATAGGATAGGATAGGATAGGATAATTAGAATAGAATAGAGTAGAATTGAATTGAATTGAATAATTAAAATGGAATGTAATGGAGTGGAGTGGAGTGGAGTAGAGTAGAGTAGAACAGAACAGAACAGAACAGAACAGAACAGAACAGAACAGAACAGAACAGAACAGAATAGAATAATTAGAATGGAATGGAATGGAGTAGAGTAGAATAGAATATAGTAATGTAGAATAGAATAGAATAGAATAGAATGGAATGGAATGGAACGGAATATAATATAATAGAATTCTTTATTGAACAAGTGTGATTGGACACACGAGGAATTGTGCATGTGCTCTCAGTGTACATAAAAAGACAAGATACATTCGTCAAGAATCATAAGGTACAACACTTAATGATAGTCATAGGGTATTAATTAGAATGGGGAAATCTAAGTGAGCCTTCAACTATGCAAGCTCACATGGTAACTGTGGGCCATTCACTAACTTTCAAGGCAACTTGCCTCCAAGAGCTGTTTGAGAGAATAAAATGAACAGATTTCCACCTAAGCCACCTCAAGCTCCTGAAGGAATGGTGAGATAAAAATTTAGCAAATAATCAATATATGGTTATTTGCCCTACTTCCCTAAATCTCACACCAGGCAGTCAGTGTTTCACCACAGTGTGAAATACTTCATTTTATTGCATCCTCAAGAGTTGTTGGTTTAAATAACTTCACAAAAGGCAACTTAAGCTGCAGTCAAAAACTGAAGAAGCCCACATAGCGGTTTGAAGTCATAACATTTTCAACAACTTTGCTAGACCCTATAAATGTCT
Source organism: Thamnophis elegans (assembly GCF_009769535.1). Lineage (NCBI taxonomy): Eukaryota > Metazoa > Chordata > Lepidosauria > Squamata > Natricidae > Thamnophis > Thamnophis elegans. The sequence continues at coordinate 52,525,393 of NC_045552.1, forward strand.
AGACGGTTATAATCAAATGTGATGAAATACTTCTATATCCAGTAAATGGGATTAATCTTGCCTTTTTCAGTTGTGCACAGGTCAAGTTCTCCAGAGAGCTAAAATATACCGATGTCTCATTTTTGTGGTTCTTATATTCTTCTTTATTCAAAATCCCCTCTTTGTAAAAGCAGCTGGCTAGTAAAACATTCCATTTGGAATAGGGTTTCATACAATAAAAGGATTCTTTTTATTTAAAGATCTTAGAAGACATTAAATATGTAAGAAGTTTACAGTGGATCTAAATAGCATTCTTTTTATTTTTCATCTTTGTACCTTTACTTTTTTGTCTGTGGGGGGGGGGGTTATATTATTAACTAGAACGCATCATCTCCTATTGATTGGTTCAAAGTCACCTAGTTGGCTTTCATGCTTAAGACGGACTAGAACTAGAACTCACTGTGTCCCGGTCTCTAAATTGGTGCTGTAACCACTTCACCAGACTTCTGATATTGGTAATGAAATTATTATGGTTACTGATATTTTTATTGAAGTCTTAAGCTTCCCCTTTCAACTCGTAAAGCATCCCTGGCCTGCTCTCGAGTTGCCATAGGCTGAGAGGGGGAAAACTGATGGAGTCTCAGGGCAGGCATAATCAGAAGCACATTCCATGCATACCTTTCTCAAGGCTGTATCCCAGGTTACCTGTAACAGCCGGAGGGGCGTAATCTCTACAGCCTGTGAAAGTGCTCCATTGAAGAATGGTGTTTATGACACACCCTGGGAGGAGGGGGAAAACAGGGTCATAATTGGGCTGTAAATTACATGGGGTCAGAGCTGGCTTCACTTAGGTACGTACCGACGTGTTGTTCCTAATAAATAACTGGATTTCTTTTGAAGCTTGGCTCGACACTCATGATTTAATGGCTTCCATCAGAACCCTGACATTTCCCTTGTTTCCTTTCCTTTTGGGTAGCTAACAAAAATAGCCAAAAGCTAATTGGGGGGCCATAAATTCCCCATTCCTCTTTTTAAAAATGAACTCAATTTGCTTTAGACGTGAAAGTAAGTTCAGATAGTCCTTCACTTGCAGCAGTTCACTTAATGACCATTCAAGACAACAACAGCGCTGAAAAAAAGTGACTTAAGGCTGTTTTTCACAATCACAACCTTTGCAGCATCCCCGTGATCATGTGATCAAAATTCAGATGCTTAGCAACAGGTTCATATTTATGACTATTGCTGTGTCATTTGGTCACGCACAGAGGTGGTGTTTAGCCAGTTCTAACAGGTTCTGGAGAATCAGTAGCAGAAATTTTGAATAGTTTGGAGAACCGGAAAATAGGCTGGCCCCGCCCCTGCTGCCTCCCCGCCTTGCAGCTGATCTTCTTTTGTTTCCCTGAACAGGGGAATGGAGCTAGAAAGCAGGTTAGTGGGGTGGGGAGGGAATGGGGATTTTGCAGTATCCTTCCCCTGCCCGCCCAACAAGCCACATCCACCTAACCACGCCCACCAAACCACGCCCACAGAACCAGTAGTAAAAAAATTTGAATCCCACCACTGGTCATACGATCCCCTTTTGCAACCTTCTGATCAGCTAACTGAACGGGGAAGATGTTAGTAACAACCCGAGTTACTAACCTATCAACTGCAGTGATTCACTTAACAACTGAGGGAAGAAAGGCCAGAAAATGGGGCAGACCTCACTTGATGCATGTCTCACTTAACAACAGTAAAGTTGGGCTTAATTGGGGTCGTACGTCAAGGACGACCTACATTGCAAACTTGCCAAGGATATTTGCCAATTCCAATGCCGTGTGAATGTTAGGCAAGGCGGTCTAATTTGCGCGGGATAAAATATGCTCATTGGTGCCATTCTCCTCATTCCAGAAGATTTGTGTTTTTCAGGCATGGGAATGTGTGTGTGTGTGTGTTTGTGTGTGTGTGAGAGAGAGGCAGAATAAATTGCAATGGCTGAAGCACAAAGTTCCTAGCAGTCACGGACCTAAAGATGGATTTTCATCATTGCTGCTTGACAAAGAATCATCCCAGATTTGCCGAAGGAAGAAATGATTTAGTGGGCGAGTTATCAGCGCCGCGGCTGTTTGAATGACCTGCCACGAAAATGAACATTTCTCCGTCAGGAGAGAGGGACAAATGTTAGACAAGTTAAGGCAGTATATATCAAGATATAACAGAATGCCATGGACATCATAATGAATCTGTGGTTGGCGAGACAGGACGGAGAAAAGAGGAAAGCAAGAGATTCATGGGGTTCATTTATCTGGTCCTCCCCCCCCCCATCTGTTTTGTCCTGATGCACTGGACAAGTAGCAGAATTTTGAGAACTTTACTTGAGATCTGCTCCGTTTTTAAACCTCTCCCCCAGTGGTGGGATTCAAATAATTTATCAACTAGTTCTCTGCCCTAATGACCAGCTGGGCAGGCGGGGCTTGGTGGTCATGTGACTGGGTGGGCATGGCCAACTCAATGTCACTCAATCGATGGGTGCTTCACTTTCGCTGCTATAATGTAATAAGGGTTAACTGGAGAGGCAGTTTGTGTAAGCAGGGCAATAAAGATTAGACTAGAAACAACACCAGAATGTTTCCTTCCTGCCTTCCTTACAGGATTAGCCCTGTAAAGTGGGGAAAACCAAAAGGAGATTTCTTCCAGCAACCAGTTCTGCAAACTGCTTAGAAAGTTAATAACCGGTTCTCCCGAATAGGTGCGAGCTGGCTGAATCCCACCACTGCTCTTCCCTCTTTCTCTCCCCCTTTCCCTCTCCTCCCTCTCCATCTCCCTTTCTCCATCTTTCTCTCTTTCATTCTCCCTCTCTTTCCCCCTCTCCCTTTTTTCTCCTTCTCTCTCCCTCTCCCTTTCTCCCTCTCTTCCTTTCTCCCTCTCTCTCCTTCTCCCTCTCCCTTTCTCTCCTTCTCCCTCGTCCTTTTTCTCTCCCTCGCCCTTTCTTCCTTTCTCTCCCTTTTGCTCTCTCTTTCTCTTCTTCTCCCTTTCCCTTCCTCTCCCTCTCTCCATCTCTCTCTCTTCATCTCTCCCCCCTCCATTTTACAGCTTTTCATATTCCTTCTCTAAAGAAACAGAAACCTATGTAAACAAATAGTATAATTATATGCAGAAAATGAAACAATTAGAAGAAATATGTTAGCTAACCAAAACAAGAAAAAAAGGTTGGCTAGGCAAAACACACACACACAAACGCAAACACACAAACACACACACACACACACACACACACACACACACACAGATTAGACCACAGTCATAGATAAACTGTGCACTAAGATCCAAGATACAGGTCTTTATTTGAAAAACAATGTCTTGGATTGGCAGTAATTGCAGTAGTTGTACCTACAAACCAGGATCTAAATTTCTTTTCCCCATACTATCTGCGGAAAAGTACCCAATCCACATACACAGTGACAATAGCTGGTTTTTTACAGCATGCAATGAATTTTATTTTGTTTCAACATGAAGTGTAAATCCAGCCTTATGGTCCGAATATACACCATAACTCATGTCTTAGCAAAACAGAAGCCATCGTTTATATCCTTAGCACTGGATATGTGGACCCAGCCAATGACAACTACATCAACCAAACATGCTTAGCAAATTATTGGACTATTATAGTCCAAGAGACCAAGCAAAATAGAATGCAAAAAAATTGAATATTTTAATACAGAATTGAAGAACTCTAAAGCTATGGGCAGATCTGGTGGAAATAAGCATTCAAAAGACCAAAATATATCCTTGCCAGCAATTAACACCAAGCTCAGTGAAAATTAACACCAGGATTAATGTCAGTCCAACAATAAAGCTGCAAATAATATCCCAATCAAGGAATTAACCAAATCAGACAAACTATCAAACAATAAACAGCAGCCCAATCAAGAAACCACCAAGGCCATTTCCACCAACACTGACTGGGTGAACCTGTGGCACATGTGCCACAAATGGCACACAGAGCCCTCCCTGCAGGCCCGCCAACCGCCACGCATGCATATGCGCCTTCTGCCGACCAGCTGATTTTCGGGTCTCAGCTGCACATGCGGGAGACACATGTGCATGCAGAAGGGATGTCACGTGTGCATGTGCAGGGGTGAGGGGGAGTGCAGGGGGAGGTGTGGTGCACCACCATGCCCGATTTTGGTTTAAGGAGGCTTCAGGGAGGCCGGCTAGGCTCAAAATGAGGCACAGGGAGAAGTGTTTCCCCCTCCGCAGCCCATTTTTGGTCCCAGGGAGGCCTGCTATGCCCAAAACAGGGCACAGGGAGTTTGTGAACATGCGCGCAGGTGTGTGTGTGTCACTGGAGTCATGCACACGCACAGGGTAGTTCGAGGGTGGTTGTGCACGAATGTGGAGGATGCAGGGCGCATTGCATTGTGGGTGTGCGCACACGTGATTTTGGCACACGAGGACCAAAAGATTAGCCAACACTGTTATAGAATGTCCATACGAGCTGAACATTCACAGGAAGAAACCAGTGTCATGTTCTCAAACCCTGTTGTTTCATTTGTGATCCAAAATCCTTGGCTTGAAATTCAGAGGTAGATATTTTAATTCTGAAAACTTCTTACCTAAAATACAAACCCGAAATCTTTCTACTGGGAATAATCAAAAGGGAAATGTACAAAGAAAATGAAGTACATGTTAACACATCTGCTAACTACAGCTAGAATAGGATTTGCCCAATGCTGGAAACAAAATAATACCTCCTCGGATGAATTAGTGATAAAAAAACCTTTGCATTGTGCAGAGATGGACAAATTAACATTGAAATTAAAAGATAAAGAAGAGTCGGGATATTATGAAATTTGGAACAATTGGTACAAATGGCTGCAAAACAAGGATAAAATTAATTAAGCCCAAAAACTATATATAAATATATATAGAACTGTGTATAAAGGTGTGTAAATATAGAAGCGAAATATTATATACATGTACAGGTATGATGACATAACAATGTTGATGTGATGACTGTAAGGTGTTGTAGAAAGGAAAAAATAATTTTAAAAAATCTGATTAAAAAAAGACCGGTTTTGTTCCTTTGTGATAGCAGCATCAGATTTTAAGTCTTCGCTTCAAATCCCTCTCTTTAAAATGACGTACCACTTCCACGGAATCTCATACCCTGAAAGGGAATCAGAACGTGTTTTTTTTTTTTTTAATTATGATTTGATATCCTCATTTATACCACTCTGGAGCAGATTTTTCCCCCCGATCAATCACCGATTACAATTCTTCTAAAACTCCCGATATAATTCCCCAACTCTTTTCAAAAGTCAATATTAGCAGATGTTGTTTGCTTAAGTCTGAAAGTCTTCCAGAAATATATTTGGTGTCAAATGTCTCCTCCTATGTTTTCATAAAGTTTCAAATGCATGGAATCAATATCAGCAGCTGTTCTCTATGCCCTCCTTTATTTAATTTTATTTTCACCCCCACTCCTTCTCCAGGCATGACAGAAGTGCTTCCTGCAGCATAATTTTGAAGGAAAATTGAAACCACCGAGTGTATGACAGCTATCACTGTTGCCACGGCGCCTACGCCTGTCAACTCCTCGAGATATACATTGTCTTCATCTAATATCATTGGAGACCAATAATTAAGCAGAAAAGAGGGTTTTAATTAGTGCGTGATGAATGCTTGTCTAAACCAATGTAATGCAGGCCATATGTGCTGGAGATGTCTATATCATTGCTAGATTAACATTTCTAGGGAAACATCAATGAGGGAGCTGGCTAAGATAATGAGAGGAAGAAAAAAAAGTCTGCCATGGCTTGAACATAATATTGTGTTATTTAAGTCTTTGTGTTTTATTTAGCGGCCTATGGGTTGCATTTCCAAGGTGATTAGGAGAAGGCGCTAACACTTCAACATGCAAATGAAGGATGAGTACATCTGTCAGGGGCAGTTTGGATGCTTCTCATTTTTCAGCACCATTTTTCTTCTCTCACTCTGTGTGTGTGTGTGTGTGTGCATATAATCCACACAAAACCATTTTTAAAGCAGAGAACAGTTGATGAAAGTGCATTTAACAAGCTAAGAATAGGAAAATTCTTTGCTGAAAGCATTATTTTTTTTTTTTTGACTAAAGATTCCTCACCGGGAGAATCGCTTCTGAGAAAACTCTGCCCGATGTATTTTCGTTGTGGCCTGCCGGCAGCCAGTGGAACTGGTGGCAGACTGAGAGATTGAGGAGGTTGGGGAGGAACATGGGCCAGTCCTGGAGTCTGGGGAAGGCTCTGATGAGGGCTCCGTGTTGGAGGCAGAGATGGGGTCAGGGCCGTCCGACAGTTATCAGCTGCCTTTGGAGTTGGAGATCAGTGGGGCAGAAGAACAGCTGGAGCCTGTTCCCAGTGTGCGCATGTGCAGAGCTGCCAGGAGAAGGGAACAGTTAAGGAATAAGGACCAACTCAGGAGTAAAGGCACAGGTGGATGGTGAATGGCCCCTCCAATAGGGAATAAAGAGGAGCAAAAGGGGAGTGGAGTTTGCAGGAGGGAATTGGTTTACTTAATTAGTGTTAAGATTTGTTCATGACCCTCAGAGACTCCTTGCCAAGTATTTTCTTGTACAGCATTGCATTTGGGAGATATCAGCCTGGCAGCTCTCCAAGCCTGATAAGGTCTGTGCTTGTAAATCCACCCTTGAAAGACTATTTGCTGGGACTTTGCTGGATGTGAATGAGAGGACTTCACGTTAGCTTAATAAAAGGGGGTTTTGTCGGGACAAGGAGCTTGCTTTGGGATTCTGTGAAGCCTAGGTCTGAACTATTTTATTTTATTTTTTTTCAAAAGGGGCACTTGGTACCATGTCCAAGAATTTTACGAAACACAAGAAATTGCAAAGAATTTGCAGATTCCTGCAATAACACCAGCAGAACTGGAAAAAAAACCCTGAATACTCGGAACATCATATATTTTACTTGGTTGATACCTGGGATGCTGGTTGCAACCTGTATCAACCATTAGCACAAGTCAATGGTATTTGTGACACATTTTTTAAATGTTCAATTGACTGAGTAGCACGTTTAATGAATAAAAGTGATAATAATAATAATAATTACTCTGTTCCAGCTATATTAACTTTAGCCCCTCCCAACTTCATGTGACCATATTGTTTGGGGAAAGGCAAGTTCAGAGAAAGCTTTCAAATGCCTCCATTTCAGAAACCACTATAACTACTGCGAGTTTCCATTGGAAAAAACACACACACACACACAGACACACAATAGTAACACAAGGGAACGCTTTAAAATGCCAGGGTGATGAATGGTAATTAGGCAGAGCACATAGGTTAACAGATGAATTCAGAGCCTTTAGAGCACTAAATGATTAGATCTGTTAGCAGAACAGATTTCTGTTACACAGCATGCTCCCTGCCGTGTATATCTTAATCTGCCTGTGAGCATATGTGCAAAAATAAGGCTTGTCCTTCAGCGCCACAATCTGATAAACAACTGCAATTTTTATTTCGGTATAAGATGGAAAATGCGGGAAACGATAAGGCAGCATGATAAAGGCCTAAAGCTGGCCCAGAGGTGAGAGTCTGCCTTGAAATTGGTGTCATTTCGGTAAGAAGAACAAACACATAAAATGGACCAAATTGGAGAACAAAAGTAGCAAAAATTCTCCTCCAATTAGATCTCACTCAGAAAGGTCCCGAGTGTATTATTATATCTATAAACAGTAATTTTTTTATATGTCACTTGTCCCAAAGGTGCTTTTTCAAGAGGCAACTGGACGTTTCTTTTGAAGACACTTCCCTTCTCATCCAAAAAGTTACTTCAGCTCAGTGGTGGGTTTCAAAAATTGTTTAAACCTACTCTGTGGGTGTGGCCTCCTTTGTGGGAGTGGCTTGCCACCCATGTGACCAGATGGGAGTGGCTTGCTGCCCATGTGACCGGATATGAAATTATTAATTAGTACTTAGGTCGGTCCAAGTAGCTAATTCAGAAACTCTGGCATTGAAGCATGCAAGTCTTAAAGCTGTCAAGTTACAAGACCCTTGCACCCCTAATCCTTTAGAAAAAAATACCCCAGGGGTGTTCAAACTTGACAGCTTTAAGACTTGTGAACTTCAACTCCCAGAATTCCTCCTCCAGTCAGGTTGGCTCAGGAACTCTGGCATTGAAGCATGCAAGTCTTAAAGCTGTCAAGTTACAAGATCTTTGCACCTCTAACCCTTTAGCAGTGGTTTGTTTCAAAAAATTTTGGAACCTCTTCTGTAGGTGTGGCTTGCTTTCCGGGTCCACTGGTGGAACCTCTTTTAACTGGTCTGGTAGATTTGACGAACTGGTTCTATCAAATAGGTGCGAACTGGTAGGAACCCACCTTTGCTTCAGCTCCAAGTGGATGGTGCGGAAAGGAAGGATTGATATTCTTTGCAGACAACTTTTATTTGCCTCCCTTTGGAGGGTCATTAAAGCACTTGAAGGTTTATTTGTGTCCTTGGGGTCACCTGAGTAGTGCAAATGGTTCCTGTAGTCTGCAATTTTTCTGCATTTTCTTTTCTGCAATTCCAGAAAAAAAATGATTTGGGGTCTTTTGTTCTACCCAATCTTAGTTTTTACTTGATTTTCTTTAAGATGTATGTCCAATATTTCTTTACAAAATAAATACATTCCAAATGGCTCGTTGTAGTCTATGAGAAATGCAAAATGAAGTCCAAATAGTCAACACAACTGCAGTCAAACACATGGAAAATAACCAAAAGCAGCATAAAATAATTTGACATGTCAGTGCTGAGCATCCTGGTCTCCTTATCAAATATTGGATCAAGATATCCAAATATCCAAAGATTAGTATTGAGTTTAGAGCCTTCCAGGAAATAAGATTCACAAGTTGGTGTCATGATATAAAATTGATTGAAATTCCAATACAGGTGGCAGCATTTGGCTAAACTTCTCAAAATCTCCACAATTCCAGTCCTGGCTAGTACTTGGATAGAGGACTCCAATATAAATTCTACAAAGGTTGACTGGATTAAAAAAATAATGAAAGTGCAACAGCCCATCACTCTCATATCCATGCCAAGAAAAACACCTGAATTGAGTCACCAAGATTGAGTTCAGTTTGAGGGCTCCTTGAGCATTACGTTCAAATCTCATCACGTCACGATTCTTCCAATGATGTACTTAATGGACAGTCACAATCTTGTACATTTCATTTACTTAATTATAAATTTTGGAGAGCTGCTATGATCAAAGTAGGGTTAAATTGAAGTATGTGTGTCCCAAAGGTACTTTTTCAAGAGGCAACTGGACTTTTCTTTTGAAGACATTTCCCTTCTCATCCAAGAAGAAGCTTTTCTTGGAAGATGTTTTGCTTCTCATTCAAGAAGAAGCTTGAACTTCTTGACTTCAAAGAAAAACCAGAAAGTCCAGTTGCCTCTTGAAAAAGCACATTTTGGACAACCATGACCTGGATGACTGAGAATCTCCATAAACATCACATTATGTATGGGGGCTGAAGATAGCAATAGCAGTAGCAGTTAGACTTATATACCGCTTCATAGGGCTCTCAGCCCTCTCTAAGCGGTTTACAGAGTCAGCATATCGCCCCCACAGTCTGGGTCCTCATTTCACCCACCTCGGAAGGATGGAAGGCTGAGTCAACCTTGAGCCGGTGAGATTAGAACCACTGAACTGCAGATAACAGTCAGTTGAAGTGGCCTGCAGTACTGCACCCTAACCACTGCGCCACCTCGGCTCTTTTTAGATGTCTACAGAGTGTTGCCTACAATAGTTGGGTCATTGTTGGTTTTAATGGCAACAACTCAAGTCGTCTGCTTTACTTCAATTCATTCAATAAGTGATAGAATCCCAAACAACTTGCTTGCTTGGCTTATTGTGATTGGAAACAGAAAGCCACAAATCTGCAATGGGCCAAAGAAAAGGAACTGAATAAATGAGGAAAAGAAATAAGGCATATCAAAGTGTTCTGACCCCCCCCCCCCTCATTCCACACCAAAGCACACTCCGAGCCAGAGATCAATTACGGCATTTAATTAACAGACAGACAGGTCCTTGGCAGCAACCCAGCACAGACAAGGTTGGGCAGCAATAAACACAGATAAGGCTTGGCAGCAATCCAGCCTGCCAAGCTGATACAAAGTTCTCCGACATTCGATTCTGTGTTGACTTCTGCAAAGAGGGCCATGTGCACAAGTTGCCTTTTTATAGTCTGGAGAGGAGCCTAATGAACACCAGCTGAGTGCAATCACCTCCTGTAATTGCGTAATTGTTCCTGACGCCCATTAGCTCTTCGATGGCGTGCATCCAGAAACAACTCATTACTGGCTTCCGGCTCACTCTCCCTTGTCTCCTCCCCACTGGTCCAAGGCTCAGGTGCCTCCTGGTGGCCACCCAGCCTCTCTGCGCCCTGCTCGGAGTCGGAACCCTGTCCAGGGTCCTCCACATCCTCCAGAGCCGACTCATAGGGCCCCTCGCTGTCGGAGTCTGGTGGCAGCTCCAACGGCTCCTGCTGGGCCACAACATCAAAGTGTGTGGTTTTGTATATGTATGCCTATCCAGTGCCTAACTTTTTATCTTGCCTGCCCATCAGATTCAGCTGGACAAAATTTAGCCCACCTTATGTTCTCAAACTTTTGTTCTTGCAAATTGGAACCAGCACCATGTCACTTGATTTAGCTTCAATGGATATGAACATCTTGAATTATTTCTCAGCCCTCTCCGTGATATATATTTTCTACCCTCCAATATTTATTCGAAACAGAATCCAGCAGGAATGGATTCGCTCTAAATCTGCAAGAAAAATGCTTCCCCCCCACCCCCCGTTTCTCACACGAAACAATATTCTTTCCAATCTTAGCAGAGGTGAGGATGGGACGTCTAAAAAAAAAAATGAGGCAAAACTTTTTATTTAGCATGTTTTTCTCTGCCAAGTGAATAGAAGATAGAAAATCACTACGCCTGCCAGAATTTATCATACTGTGGCTCCCAAAGTGAAAACAGGTTTTTCTGTAAAGAAAAGCAAATGTTGTGTTTCGTCTCAGATAATATTTTGAAAGTTAGCTGCAACTATATTTGTGGTTCAAGAAATTTGTTGCTGCAAACTGATTGCATACTTTTTAAAAAAAGGGTGGGGAGAGGAAACCTTCTGAGACCTTCTTAAAAGTAATTAATCAGCTTTGCAAAATTCAGAGACTCCTTTCAAGTCAAGCTCGCAATCCTGCCACCTTGGGGAATAATTTTCTTGTTTTCCTAGCATTTTCCCAAACTAATTATTGTACCTCTAAATAGGAGATTTGTTCATATACAGCTTGATTAATTAGATATGTTATTTCTCTATCAGGTGAAAAAATCACCAAAGGATTTTGACGGTAAGCTTCTAAAAAAAACACACACACACAGACACAGCAAGGGCTGCGTAAGGCAAAAAGCAATTAATTCCCAATTAAAAATCCATTTGACATATTTGAAAGATTAATACACAAATTGGATTTGTAACTAACAAAAATAATTAGATTTTCCATTTTTTTTTAAAAAAAGGGAGGTGAATCAATAATTCCATTTGATAGGTTATTTTGGAACCAAACACGGTAGGAAGAAATATACCAGTAGCTTAACAGGCAGGAAAGTGCCAATTTCTCAAGGCTTACTTAATTTGCAAAGAAGATACTGATATTGTTTCAAATCATTGACCTGAAAAATAAATAATGTTAAAACTGATTATTTGAATCTCTGCATGATATATTTTCATGAGGAGATATGTAAGGGCATCCCAAATGTTTCTAGCCACCAAAAGGAAATAGAGGAAGAAGTCACCCTTCGAATTCCATGCATGTTAACTAATGTGACTGACAGCTAAGCTACCTCAATGATGCCATTGCCAAATGCTCATAACTGTGGCTGTTACTGTAAGAGTTTCTCAACCTTTCACCCCTTGAAGATATGTGGACTTCAACTCCCAGAATTCCTCAGCCAGCCAGTGGTTAGAATTCAGTAAAGGTAAAGGTTCCCCTTGCACATATGTCCTAGTCGTTCCTGACTCTAGAGGCCAGTGCTCATCTCTGTTTCAAAGCTGAAGAGCCAACGCTGTCCAAAGACATCTCCGTGGTCATGTGGCTGGCATGACTAAATGCCGAAGGTGCATGGAATGCTGTTATCTTCCCACCAAACGTGGTCCTTATTTTTCTACTTGCATTTTTACGTGCTTTTGAACTACTAAGTTGGCAGAATCTGGGACAAGTAATGGGAGCTCACAACATTATGCACTAGGGATTTGAACCACCGAACTGCCGACTTTTCTGATCAACAAACTCAGCATGTTAGCCACTGAGCCACCGCATATTGCAGGCTAATTTTATTGATTGTCAGCAGTTTGATCCTGACCAGCTAAAGGTTAACTCATCCTTCTATCCTTCCAAGGTTAGTAAAATGAAGACCCAGATTGCTGGGGGAAATATGCTGACGCTGTAAACTACTTGGAGAGTGCTATAAAGCATTGCGGATTAGTATATAAGTGCTATTGCTATTGTTCTTCTCTTCCTCCTCCTCATCTTATTCCTGTTCCTCCTCCCCCTCTCCCTCTTTTGCCTCCTCTTTTCATCTTCATAAGCACCTGGTGGTGCAGTGGTTAAAATGCAGTATTGCAGGCTAACACTGCCCACAGTCTAGATGGGCTCCAGTCTTCCTTCTTTCCAAGGTGGGTAACATGAGGACCCAGATATGTTGGGGGGCAATAGCAATAGTTAGACTTATATACCGCTTCATAGGGCTTTCAGCCCTCTCTAAGCGGTTTACAGAATCAGCATATTGCCCCCAACAACAATCCGGGTCCTCATTTTACCCACCTCGGAAGGATGGAAGGCTGAGTCAACCCTGAGCCGGTGAGATTTGAACAGCCGAACTGCTGAACTGCAGTCAGCTGAAGTAGCCTGCAGTGCTGCATTTAACCACTGCGCCACCTCGGCTCTTGCTGACTCAATATGCTGACTCTGTCAGCATACCACTTAGAGAGGGCTCTAAAGAAGTGTGAAGTGGTATCTCAATTTAGAGAAACCATTTAGAAATGGACAAAATTGATCAGCTGCAGTTTCCTTCCTTCCTTCCTTCCCTCCCCTATCCATCCAGCCATCCATCCCTCCCAGCTGAAGGTTGACTCAGCCTTTCATCCTTCTGAGGTGGATAAAATGAGGACTCAGATTGTTGGGGGGCAAGATGCTGACTCTGTAAATCGCTTAGAGAGGGCTGTGAAAGCATTATGAAGCGATATACAAGTCTAAATGCTATTGGTGTACATGTTTAATAAAGAAACAAACAAGCAAACCACTCAACAAACCAACCAATAAATAACAAATCCATGTTTTGCCATTTTGATGTCGTTTTGGCTAGCTGCAGGCACCTATGAGCCAATATACATCTTTTATCTCTGTGCTTTTCAGCATCTTAAAAAGATTTGAATGTAAGAAAAGCAAATAAACTGCCTTAGGCTGTATTTGGCAAAATGGTGCCGTAGACTTGAAATCAATACCAATATGTACAGTCTAAGATCATATCGATGCAAAAAATGTGTACGCTTTTACTTGAGAAGGTCTAGAAAAGCAATGAAAATATTTGTGTCCTCGGCTCCTCCGCGTGTTTTATCTGTTAGTTTCATATTCGTCTTTTTCCTCCAGGAGTTTGGAGTGCTAATGGGGAGCTCTCCACCTTTTTTTTTTCACCCTGCACGTAAAACCCGTGGAATGGAGGAAGAGATGAAGCAGAGTAAAACTAACTTCTCAGAAGTTTGCAGGCTTTGCTTTAAAATCGGAAAGAGTTTTCTTCACACTCAGAAGGATGCTGGAGAAGCATATGGAGAGGAACGGTTGCAATCTGTTGTACGTCTGATCAGGCAGGATGACTTTGGCTGCAAGCTCTTCGCGAGGAGAGAAGCAGCCTGACAGCTGACAAAATGTTCCTTTTGGAGGACAACCTCCAATTCAAAACTGAAAAAAAAGAAGAAGAGAGAGGGGGAAGAGGAGGAGGAAGGAAGGAAGGAAGGAAGGAAGGAAACTGCAGCTGATCAATTTTGTCCACTTCTAAATGGTTTCTCTAAATTGAGAAAGGACGCGGTGGCTCGGTGGCTAAGACGCTGAGCTTGTCGATTAGAAAGGTTGGCAGTTCAGAGGTTCGAATCCTTAGCACCGTGTAATGGAAGGAGCTCCCATTACTTGTCCCAGCTTCTGCCAACCTAGCGGTTTGAAAGCACGTAAAAATGCAAGTAGAAAAAGAGGAACCACCTTTGGTGGGAAGGTAACAGCGTTCTGTGTGCCTTCGGCATTTAGTCATGCCAGCCACGTGACCACGGAGATATCTTCAGACAGCACTGGCTCTTCGGCTTTGAAATGGAGATGAGCACTGCCCCCTAGAGTCAGGAACAACTAGCACATATGTGTGGGGGGAACCTTTACCTTTACCCTAAGTGGTTTCTCTAAATTATAGAATTGAAGTCATGAAAGTCATTTCTGGCTTATGATGTCTTAGGCTGTTTTCTTAAGCTGCTTCTTGCATTCCTTTACCTCAGTCTTCAAACTGGGGAGATTAGCTTGCTCTATTCAAAAATGTACTTTTCTTTATTATCAAGTATTTACCTATTATTTATTTTTAAAAGTTCCCTTTTACAATCCTGTAAATTCCTTAATTTTGGGCAGAGTCAGGGTGACTGAATGGACCTGAGCATTTGCTGGCTGGATGCCCTTCCTGATGCCTACACAGAGTTCGCAGCAGGCAATTCTTTGCACCCTGAGAGAGAAACAACTGCCCCTACCCAGGATTGAAAACTCAATCTTCACTCATCTTCACCACTAGGCCACCACCACATCGCTCAAGAACTTTACCAAGTGTTTACCTATTATTGAAACCCCAAATTCCTAATTTTTCTCACACTGATTCATGTTCTCTTTAAACCGGGCTTTTATCAATCTTAAAGTTGAGATAAAAGGATGGGGTGGCTCAGTGGCTAAGACACTGAGCGTGTTTTGATCAGAAAGGTCAGCAGTTTGGCGGTTCAAATCCCTAGTACCATGTTACGGAGTGAGCTCCTGTTACTTGTCCCAGCTTCTGCCAACCTAGCAGTTCGAAACCACGTAAAAATGCAAGTAGAAAAGTAGGAACCACCTTTGGTGGGAAGGTAACAGCATTCCATGTGCCTTTGGCATTTAGTCATGCCAGCCACAAGACCAAGGAGACGTCTTCTTACAGCGCTGGCTCTTCAGCTTTGAAACAGATATGAACACCACCCCCTAGAGTCAGGAATGACTAGCACATATGTGTGAGAGGAATCTTTACCTTTATTTTTAAAGTTGGGATAGGATTAAGGACAGAGTAAGTCAAATGATTTCTCTGAATGAAGACCTGGAGTTTTGATATTTGATCCAGTTGGTTTTTATTTCAGTGGTTTATAAGAACTGAGCCAGTATCTGGATTCTACTCAAACTGCTAGCAAATGTATTATTTATTCACATTCTTTAACAAAAATAGTTATTTCTATAACAAATCAAAAATACTAATGGAATTTACTCCCCACCTATTAGTACTATGATTATCTCTATCGTTGGAGTCACAAAGATCACATCCTATTAAATGGCATCATCAAGAGAAAAGAAACAATTAACTCTGTAAATATCAAATTCAGCCCAGTTACAGTGTAGGCAACGCCAGAGCAAGCAAATTGTATGTTAATGAAATAAATAAAGCAAGCTATAATATTCATTTTTCTTCCCTTTTCCCCAACATGAAGAATAGAATGCTATAGCACTTTCAAATTTTAAAACATAATCATAACACCTCCAGGACTTCTTCTGCATTCATAACAACTGTATTAATTCAAATAATTTCTTTCCAAATGAAGAATGCCAATGTTAGAATCAGAAATCTCTGTGAATTAAAAGCTGCTGCATAAATGGAGAGAAATTGTGAATAACAGAATAACAGTGTTTGAAGGGACCTTGGAGGTCTTCTAGTCCAATCCCCTGCTCAGGCAGGAAACCATTTCAGACAAATGGTTGTCCAATTTCTTCTTAAAAACCTCCAGTGTTGGAGCAACCACAACTTCTAGAGGCAAACTGTTCCGCTGATTGTTTTGTTAAGAAATGTCTCCTTATTTCTATGTTGGTCATCTCCTGAGAATGCGAAGCACAATTACCCATGAACTTCCATGGTTGAGGGTGGATTTGAACTGCTTTTACCTAGTCGTAGTGCATTATTATATTAATAGCAATAGCACTTAGCACTTAGACTTATATACTGTTTTACAGTGCTTTCCAGCCCTATCTAAGCAGTTTACAGAGTCTGCATATTGCTCCCAACAATTTGGGTCCTCAATTTACCCACCTCGGAAGGATGGAAGGCTGAGTCAACCTTGAGCCTGGTGAGATTTGAGCTGCCAAATTTCAGGCAGCCGGCAGACAACAGAAGTAGCCTGCAGTACTCCACTCTAACCACTGCACCACCACAGCTCCTATAATGACAACATAATACTGTGTTGGATCAGAATACTGTAGAATGTTATCTTATGAATCTCTTTCCTTTGGGGCATCAAGGAGCAACTAACTCTCAGGTATCTGATCACCTGATCAAGAAAAGTGCTGGATCGATAGTTCTAGTGATGTGACATTTCTAAGTTCTAAGGATCACTTCTCCTCCAGTAGTAGGGTAAAGCCTAAGAGATGAAAATTCTCAAGTCATTTAGAGATAAAAGCTTCTGTGAAACTAGGATTGTGTTGGTCTTACTCTTACTTCCTTGAATGTAAGAGCTACTCCAGCTAAGCTTGGGGCATTTCATCCAGCCATGACGGCCTTCTGCAGCTGTTGGCCAACAAAAATGGATCTTTGGGGGGGGGGGCTGTGTGCGGCCTGACCAGAGGATTGCAGGAGAGCGTCACGGCCAAAAACAGAGCTCGGGAGGGTTTTCCATGGAGATCTAAGCACCCTGTGGGTTAGATCCGGCCCATGGGTCTTGAGTTTGACACCACTGGTTTAGAGTAAGAAACCAATTCCATATAAGTCAGGACTATTTTTATTATAACATATTAATGGTCTTCTCTGCATTCTTTCTGGAGGGCAGAGAAGACCAACAAAGATGATTAGGGAACTGGAGGATAAAATCTATAAAGAACAATTGCAGGAATTGGGTATGTCTAGTCTAATGAAAAGAAGAACTAGGGGTATCATGATAGCAATATTTGAGGGGCTACTACAAAAAGAAGAGGGGGTCAACCTGTTTTCCAAAGCTCCTGAAGGCAGGACAAGAAGCCATGGATGGAAACTAACCAAGGAAAGAAATAACCTAGAACTAAGGAGAAACTTCCTGACAGAACAATGAACTAATTGAACACTTGCCTTCAGAGGTTGTGGATCAGGGGTGGGTTTCAACCGGTTCGCGGCGGTCCCTGCGAACCGGTTGGTCGCCGAACCCGGAAGTAAGTAACTTCCTGGAATGGCGAAGGGCACGCCCGCCCGCGGTCCTTACCCGGTTTTGACGAGTTCTGCCCTTCCACGCATGCGCAGGACGCATATAGCGCCTGCGCGATCGTCCAGGAGCAGCTGGAGCGTCGCGCAGAAGTTAGTACGCATGCGTGCACCGCGCACGTGCATGAGGACGCCGCCGGCCCCGTTCCAACCAAACCAGTTGGAACGGGGCGAGAAACCCACCCCTGTTGTGGATGTACCAACACTGCTTTTTAGGAAGAGGTTGGACAACTATTTGTCTGAAATGATATATGGTTTCCTACTTGAGCAGGGGGTTGGACCAGAAGACCTCCAAGGTCCCTTCCCACTCTTTTATCCTGCTTCTTTCTTCCCTCACTTTATTTTTTTTCTGAGAACTAGGAGGGACATACGTATCTGAGAGGTTTTCTCAAATTAGTTTCCTGGCCTGGTTTGAAGATCTGCTTACTTGACCTTTTCTTCAAGACCATCCGAAGTCCAAACTTTATTATGGTCAAAGACCAGTATAACAAGGGATTGCTATAGTACACTTCCAGTCTGGGAAGCTTGATGATTTGGGTTAATGTCAGGGTTCCAAATAGCATCCAAAAGTAAATCAGAGTCCAAGGCAAAGTATTGCTCAAAGTTACAATTTATTAAAAGAGCCATGTTGGCACATCTGAGAAAACCTGAATCTGAAAGCTTCCCGTTTTTTTCCCCACCCAGTTGAAAGTTCAAGATCTTTCCCCCACACTCACAAGTCCATCCCATGGTCCAATCTCCCACTGCCACAACGACAGATTCCACCCATCCAGTTCCAGCCAGGTGCAGAGACAAAGGATGACCTTGGCTTTCTAGAAAGAATTTTGTTATGGCTGCATAGTATGCAACTCCTTACAATCCCTGTTAGGTAAGCTCCCCGTTGGGAGAGCGAGTCCGTTCAGAGAAGCGTTGTGAGAGTTGTGTTGGAGAACACACAAATCAGCATACAGAGACATTGCAGTTTAAATAGGCTTTTACTTTCGTGGAAATAGAGGTATCAGAGTCCATCAAACAGTCCAAGTCATACACGGATAAGACAGTCAGTCATCAATGTCTTTCAGTTAAGGGATAATCCAAATAACATAGTCCAGTATCAAATAATCAGTCCGGTACACAAAGTTTGCTAACAGTTGCAAAACTTACAATAGTTCATGGCACTCAGATCAGTTCAGCCTAGCATCTAACAAACAGAGAGCTAACAGTCATTCTGGCTCCCTCTTATGGCCGATTGAGGAAACAGCAACCAATCACATTTTACAGCATGCTTTAAAGAAACAGGTACAGCATTGTTACATGGTTTATATATTGCCAACCCAACCGTTAGATTATATTCCTAACAATTCCCCCCTCCCATTTTCCCACAATAGAAAATGCATAGCAGAATAATAGAAAGTGTGGCAGGCCAAAGATCCAAAAGGAAAGATGGCTGCAGGCCTGACATGTTGTTCATTACTTCTCTGGAAGATGCATTTTCTTTACAAGCACAGCGGGGCACATCACATAGACTTAGAAGGGAGGTTTTTGTAACTTTGCGACATAGCACCTCTAAACAAACTAGCATGCTTCTTTACAAATGGCACAGATTTAGAATTTTGTCACTCTTATCATGTTCTTGGTGCAAGCAGGGTTGAAAATCCATCCTGGCAGAACACGAGACAGACATGAAACAGAATAAACCTTATGAATAAACATTTGTGAAGAGCTCTCTGCAGCTGCAAATTAAATTGTGCCAACAGCATAGAGTCCGGGAACACAATTTCACATCATAAAGGGACATGCAGAACAAGGTGTCGGACAAACTATGTTTAAAAATGAAACATCAGGCATTTTCTATCTGGGATTTCTTTATTCTTTCCCTCGGCTTGTTCTCTTTATGAGTTGATAAAGATGGAACGCGGAAATACAAAGAAAGATTTGGAGTTGCGAGGAGTATTTGGCAAAGCATCTTGTCCGAATGTGAGCAGCGTGTTGGAATCGTGCAGTGAGACACGATTGATGGTCTCTTCAGGTCCATCTTCACCCAGCGTTGACCCATTTGGCATGTAGGTCATGGAAGAATATGCTGTTAGTCTCTCACATTCCAGAGATAAAAATTTGCAGGTGTTCTGTTGCATTCTGGTCTTTGGGACACTCTTTCTCTGATATTTTTTGAACATTAGTGAAAACAGAACCCGGTGAATGAAAAACTGCTGGTGACCTTCTACCGTTGCACCATAGAGAGTATTTTAACTTAATGCATCTGTGTATGGTTTGCCAATTGCACAGTGGCAGATAGGATAGTGCTCCAGAGGGTCAATATCATTGCCCAGAGGGTCATTGGTTGCCCTCTCCCCTCTTTGGAAGAGCTTCATAGTTCCCGCTGACTTAAGAAAGTTCAAAACATTCTTAAAACATCTCATCCTCGGCACCCTTTTTTTGAACTATTACCATCTGGCAGACAGTACAGGATAACAAAAACAAGGACAAATAGGCTGAAAAACAGCTTCTATCCCAGAGCAGTAACTCTATTGGATACTATGGTATAGTGAAATATTAATGCAATATCAGATTTTCAATTTCAATTGTGTAGTATATGAAGGATGTGTTTGTGTTTTTATTTTTATAGTTATAATGTACACTGAAGATGGCATTTAATTTCATTGTACGATGTGCAAGGACAATAAACTAAAACTAAAACTAAAACTGAAAACTAAAACTAAAAACTAAAAACTAAAAACTAAAACTAAAACTAAAACTAAAACTAAAACTAAAACTAAAACTAAAACTAAAACTAAAACTAAAACTAAAACTAAAACTAAAACTAAAACTAAAACTAAAACTAAAACTAAAACTAAAACTAAAACTAAAACTAAAACTAAAACTAAAACTAAAACTAAAACTAAAACTAAAACAGTAAAGTAAACTAAACTAAACTAAGCAAAAAAGAAGCCATTTGAGTTATAAATGTCACCATCTATTTATGAATTTGTTGGACTGATTTTGTGATTGTGAAGTTATTGCGTTATATGCTACCATAATTTTAATGTGGTTTTTTTTGTAAAAAAAAAAAGATTTATTTTCTACGTGGATCTTCTTGAGATTTTAACCTTACAAAATGAATACATTTAATAAATAAAATAAGATCTGTTGATATCTTCTCTGAGATCCGAAAGCCAGAGAATTGGGGGAAGAGAGCAAAGGAAAATCTGGAAGCGAGAAGTGTGAATAAAAATAGTAAAATACCAAAAGATTAATTTCTGGGTTGAAGATAGTGGGTTTGTCAAGACAAAGATTTACTGTGATAGAATTCCAGCTACTACAGGTTGCAAGTCTTTGCAACCTGTAGTATCTGCATCTGATCTGATGTCTTACTTTTCCTCCATTCCAACTTCAGAAAATCTTATTTCCCTTCTCTCTCTTTCCTTCCCACCTCTCAACTGGGTTCTCAAAACACTCATTCCTTTGCCCTTCTGAACTCAAAACATCTGCTATTCTTCAAAAGCCCAGATCAGAGAGATTATTTTATCCAGTCTTCTCCTCTTCCTGTTCAACCTCATTTCAAGCAGAGCTGGAACTTTCCCAGTTATCACCAGCAGTTGTTTGAAGCTGCAACCTTTCCTTACCACCTTCTAACTCATCTAAATCAGATTGCTTCATAGCACAAGGTGCTGTGGCTCTACCCATAAATTGTTTTGCTCGTAAATGCTACTTTGCAAGCATGAACATCTTTGCTTATCTATTCAGGCAGGTTGATGGTGATAGTAACAAAGTTCATCGCATTTATATTTAAGATAAAAGTGTGGCTTTTGCCACTCTAAAACTCTCTTTTAAATTGTGCAGTGCAGGCTGCCAAATTTTTGGAAAAGTGCAAACTCCAGAAAATGAAGACATTCTGATTTTTTTTTTATATTAATCAGCGATGATGAGGATCAGGTCAACTGCCTTCAAATGACTGAAGGTATGTTCCACAAATGTCCCTTTTAAGCACAAGGAATTCTGTAGTTACTTCTGCAGTTGATTTATGAGCTATGATAGTTCATCTATTGAGAAAGGGATTCCATGATTATTTATATCAAGGATTGTTATCTGACAGCCTCCGGATCAGCTTTAGGCTACAAAGGGAATTTATCTGTCCCTTGGCAGTCATAAGAAGCTTGAATCAAATACAGCTTTAAAAAGCTGTGCAAGGAAGAAAGGAAGGAAGGAAGGAAGGAAGGAAGGAAGGAAAAGAGAAGTAAGGGGGAGGGAGGAAGAAAGGGGAAGGGAAGAAGGAAAGGAGGGAGAGTGGGGGAGGGGACAAAGGAAGGGGAAAGGGAAAGGGAAACAAAGGAGGGAAGGAGGGAAGGAGGAAGGAAGGGATGAAGGAAGGAAGGAAGGGGAAGAGAAAGAAGGAAGGGAGGGGAAGGGAGGGAGGGAGGGGAAGAGAAGGGAAGGAGAAGAATGGAATAAGAAAGGGAGGAAGGAATGGAAGGAAGGAATGGGAAGGGGAAAGTGGGAAGGGAAGGGGAAGGGAAGGAGAGGAGAGAAGGAGGAAGGAAAGCTATATTTTAGTATTATAGTGGGTATAATATGAGTTTGCATTCAAATTACTTACCCAGTACCTCAAGGGTTCCATACTAAAACCATCATGAGTAGAATATGTCAATCCTTTCCAGTCAAAAACAGAGCCTCAATATGAGTGACATCGAGCTGGCCACGCCCACCCTGACCATTTCCACCACTGGCCCACCAAGGTCAAACACAACCCTGATGCAGCCCTCAATGAAATCGAGTTTGCTCCAGGGGTGGGTTGCTAGCAATAGCAATAGCAGTTAGACTTATATACCGCTTCATAGGGCTTTCAGCCCTCTCTAAGTGGTTTACAGAGTCAGATTATTGCCCCCAACAACAATCCGGGTCCTCATTTTACCCACCTTGGAAGGATGGAAGGCTGAGTCAACCCTGAGCCGGTGAGATTTGAACAGCCGAACTGCAGAACTGCAGTCAGCTGAAGTAGCCTGCAGTGCTGCATTTAACCACTGTGCCACCTCGGCTCCCACATATGCTCTGCACATGTGCACAATTATACAAAAATAGGTCTCCGCATGCGTAAAACATTAAGAAAAGAAAAAGTTACATTTGTGCAATTACAATTCTGTGCATGCGCAGAACCAAAAGTCAAGATAGCGGCCCCATAGGAGAACCAGTTTGGCAGGCCTGGGTCAGTTCCAGTGACCCAGGGCACCAAAGCACTACCGGTATGGCCGAACTGGTCCCAACCAGTGAGAACCCACCTCTGCCTTGCTCTAAACTTATTTGTAGGGCTCATAAAACCCAGCCTGTTTGAATGAAGATCAAGCATATTCCAGTAACCAAACCCCCTTGCTTCCGTTTGTCTTTCCCCAATCATAAATCCTGGCTAGATGTTAGATAATATCTTTTTCTTCACAGAAGATGTAAAACAAGCATTCTGACGATGCTGCACTAAGTGAGATACATGGAGCAACTTCCCCTACCCTCATTTCTGTAGAGCATGGAAATCTGCTGAGGTCAAACTAACGTAACCTCCTCTTTATCCTCACCCTTTAAAAAAAAAATCTCTCAATATCGAAGTAATAGACCAAGAGAGCAGTGTCAAGCTAAATTATTCATATAGGTTGGGCTCATTTTTATTTATGGATGGAGGGCCAGCTGCAAAGAAGAAGGAAGAGATGAGAGGAAATGTTCATTTCCTATCCCAGAAAGGGGTTGATAAATTGTTCTGACTCCTTTATGCAAGTGATGGATAGAAAATCCTACAGCATTGCAGGATGTAATGGCGACAGAACCAATACCCTTCCCCTAAATTCTGCCTGGCTGCTGAAATAACTTCTCAAGATGTTCTTCTGAGCGAGATATTTTATTACTCTTTAGCATCCAGTCTTATTTATTTTTCAAAAAGTGAAGTTGCTGGTGTGGGGAAGCAGGGGAAAATAACCAAGGCTATCATTCAACTGGTATTCTTACAGTTTTCGGTTTTGTATGTCACAAAGATGCAGTTGCAATGCCTGAAATCATAGATGTCTCCAAAGAGATGTTGAATACGATTTCTTTTGGGCTAAAGATAGAAGATCTTTGGCTTTTCAGACTATATTTTCCAAATAAATCATTGCAAGATCATTTTCAGACAGCAACAAATCTTAGGTAAAGGTAAAGGTAAAGTTTCCCCTTGCACCATCTCTAGGGGGCGGTGCTCATCTCCTTTTCAAAGCTGAAGAGCCAGCACTGTCCGAAGATGGATCCATGGTCATGTGGTCAGTATGACTACACCCCGAAGGCTTATAGAACACTGTTACCTTCCCACGAAGCTGTTCCCTATTTTTCTACTTGCATTTTTACATGCTTTCAAACTGCAGAAGCTGGGACAAGTAACGGGAGCTCACTCCATTATGCGGTGCCAGAGATTTGAACCACTGAACTGCTGACCTTTCTGATCAACAAGCTCAGCATCTTAGCCATTGAGCCACCTGCGTCTCTTCAGGTTGGTTAATCGATATAATTTTCACCAAGTGGAGGATTGGCTGTATCATTTAGCATACAGGTCACTAATGGAAGAAAATGGTGAGGCATTAATTCCGGAATGTTTGTGTATTCTGGAATATGCATATCCTATATTCAGTTTCTATATTCCAGTTGCAGGAACTGGGTATATCTCATTTAATGAAAAGAAGGACTAGGGGAGACATGAAAGCAGTGTTCCAATATCTCAGGGGCTGCCACAAAGAGGAAGCGAAGCTATTCTCCAAAGCACCTGAGGGCAGGACAAGAAGCAATGGGTGGAAACTAATCAAGGAGAGAAGCAACTTTTGAACTAAGGAGAAATTTCCTGATAGAACAATTGATCAGTGGAACAAACTGCCTCTAGAAATTGTGAATGCCCCAACAGTGGAAGTTTTTAAGAAGAGATTGGACAAACATTTGTCTGAAGTAGTGTAGGGTTTCCTGCCTAAGCAGGGGGTTGGACTAGAAGACCTCCAAAGTCTGTTACTCTATTCTATACATGTAATTATATAATTTGTCTTGGATTTACAGCAATATTATCCAATCTGCTAATCTCTCTGCTTGCAAACAAAACAAAGTGGGGAAATTCAGAAGGCAATTTGTAAACATCTCTGTGACTTATTACAGTTACGGCCTCTCCCTCCAAACCAAAAGCACAATTCTTTTAAAATGAAAATTGTCTAAATTATGAAATTCACTCTCATAAAATATAGTTATGGCCACCAGCTTAGACATATTTGCATGGAACAAGACTATTTTGTCAACTGTGGTTAGAATTATAGACAGCATATATTAAACACCAACTGCTGCAGAATTAACAATGAAAGGGATAGGTAACGGTATATATTGTTGAAGAGCAACAAAGATGATTTGGAGGCTGGAGGCTGAAATATATGAAAGCTGTTTACAAGAATCAGATATATCCAGTTTAATAAAAAGAAGAATTAGAGGTGACATGATAGCAGTGTTCCAATATCTGCCACAAAGAAGAGGAGAGCAACCTGTTTTCCAAATCACCTGAAGGCAGGACAAGAAGCAATGGATGGAAGCTAATCAAGGAGAGAACCAACCTAAAATTAAGGAAACATTTCCTGACAGTGAGAACAATTAATCAGTGGAACAACTTGCCTCCAAATAAGTGGTGGGATTCATATATTTTAACAATTGGTTCTTTGCCCTAATGGCCAGCTGGGTAGGCGGGGCTCAGTGGTCACGTGAGTGGGTGGGTGTGGCCAACTCAACGTCACTCCCGTCGATGGGTGCTTCGCCTTAGCTCTTACAATGTAATCAGGGTTAACGGGAGAGACAATTTCTGTAAGCAGGTCAATAAAGATGAGGCTAGAAACAACAGCAGAATGCTTCCTTCCTGCCTTCCTTACAGGATTAGCCCTGTAAAGTGGGGAAAAACAAAAGGAGATTTCTTCCAACAACCGGTTCTCTGAACTGCCTGGAAAGTTACCAACTGGTTCTCCCAAATAGGTGCGAACTGGCTGAATCCCACCACTGTTCCAGATGCTCTATCACTATAGGTTTCTAAGAGGAGTCTGGACAGCTGCTTGTTTGAAACAAAATATAGAATATAGAATTATTTATTGGCAAAGTGTGATTGGACACCCAAGGAATTTGTCTTTGGTGCATAAGCTGTCAGTGTACATGAACAGTCAAGATACATTTGTCACGAATCATAAGGTACAACACTTAATGATAGTCATAGGGTACAAATAAGCAATCAAATCATACTAGGAAATGATCAATATAAATCGTAAGAATATAAGCAACAAAGTTACAGTCATGCAGTCCTAAGAGGGAGGAGATGGGTGATAGGAACGATGAAAAGATTAATAGTAATTGTAATGCAGACTTAGTGAATAGTTTGACAGTGTTGGGGGAATTATTTGTTTAGCAGAGTGATGGCATTTGGGGGGAAAAAACTGTTCTTGTGTCTAGTTGTCTTGGTATGCAATGCTCTCTAGCACCATTTTGAGGGTAGGAGTTGAAACAATTTATGTCCAAGATATGAGGGGTCTGTAAATATTTTCACAGCCCTCTTTACCTTGCAGTGTACAGGTTCTCAATGAAAGGCAGGTTGGTAATAATTGTTTTTTTCTGCAGTTCTAATTATCTGTTGAAATCTGTGTCTGTCTTGTTGGGTTGCAGAGCCAAACCAGACAGTTATGGAGGTGCAGATGACAGACTCAATAATTCCTCTGTAGAACAGAATCAGCAGTTCCTTGGGCAGTTTGAGCTTTCTGAGTTGGTGCAGAAAGAAATGGGGTACGTTTTTCCAATTTCCCCAATTTTCCAATTTTAATGGATTTGTATGCCGCCCAATCCTGAAGGACTCCGGGCGGCTTACATAAAAACAAATTACTAAAAGAGTTAAAATACAAACAGAGCGAATTAAAAAAGGACACAACATACACTCGATCTTAATGGGGCTGAAGCTCAATCAGAGATCAGCAGCCCCAGGCCTGCCGGAACAGCCAAGTCTTAACAGTCTTTCGGAAGGCCAAGAGAGTGGGGAGGGTCCGGATCTCAGGGGGTAGATCATTCCAGAGGGCCGGGGCAGCTACAGAGAAGGCTCTCCCCCGAGGAGCCGCCAGACGACATTGTGTAGTCGATGGCACCCGGAGAAGGCCCACTCTGTGCGATCTTATTGGGCGCTGGGAGGTATGTTGCAGGAGGCGGTCACGGAGATATCCAGGTCCTAGGTCATGTAGGGCTTTAAAGGTGATAACCAGCACCTTGAAGCGTGTTCGGAGACCAATAGGGAGCCAGTGCAGCTCACGGAGGATAGGTGTAACATGGGTGTATCTAGGTACACCCAATATTGCTCGCGCGGCTGCATTCTGGACCAATTGTAGTCTCCGAACACTTTTCAAGGGCAGCCCCATGTAGGTTTCCTGCTTGAGCAGGGGATTGGACTAGAAGACCTCCAAGGTCCCTTCCAACTCTGTTATTCTGTCATCCATAATGTTGGATAAAATGAACTTTCTGTCTGATCCAGATCAGGATTCTTCTTCTGTGCATAAGTTCTTGTACAATTCTCAAGCAAATGAAAACAGTGAGGGGTATCTTTATCCTGAGGTAAAATAACTTTGCTTAAGTCTTTGGTTAGAAAGAGACATCCTAAATACTTTGTGACTACAGCAAAAGCTTATCTATCTGCAGTTGGTCTTTTTTTGCACTACAATGTGCCCCGAAACTTATCCGTGCGGTTCAAAGGTAAAAAAAAGGAAAGAGATTAAACATGTCTCCATTGAGCTAAAATCTTGTAACTGCTTAGAGGAAGGGAAAAACGTTTTTAGTCCCGTCTTTGTGTTGGACTTTTAAGTTGATGAGAAATGAATCTTCTTTAGTGGAACACCGACTGGTCATACATCATTACAAAAAAATTTCCCCTCCTTTCTGTTTTTCTCAATTACTGGGGTTTGTGAAGTCAATCCCATCTTGTGGCTGTTGGGAATAAAGATAGCACTTTGTATTATGATATGCTGTTTATTCTCCACATGCTCAGATAATCATTCATACTGTTCTATTGAGACACATCTAATGCATCATCATATTTTTTTTAGAGGGGGGTGCGTGAGGTGGAGGGGGAGAATTACATTGCCAGGGGGAGAAAGAAAGAAAGGCTAAGGGAAAGTAACAAAGCCCTTTTTGATTTCAGCTTAAAATGTC
This sequence comes from Thamnophis elegans, assembly GCF_009769535.1. NCBI lineage: Eukaryota > Metazoa > Chordata > Lepidosauria > Squamata > Natricidae > Thamnophis > Thamnophis elegans. Next base: position 52,553,043 of record NC_045552.1, read on the forward strand.
AGCGCTAGAGCAAATGCATTCAAAAAGTCAGCTTATGAACACTTAAGATGTTTCTACATGACAAATTTATATCAATTGTGTACTGTGGGCTTTATTTAAAGGATCCTGGGAACTGAAGCTTGGTGCAGGGTAGCGAAAATACAATTTAAAATCTATTCTCTCCAATTTCCATAACTTTCTGCGAAGGCAGCGAAAGACAGAAATATCACTCTGAATTTATTTTTGAACACCGGTTTTGCAAATAGGCATTGTGCTGTATGCAAAATGTTCTTGTGGATGTGTTTTTGTTCTCTCTCTCTCTCTCTCTCTCTCTCTCTCTCTCTCCTTTCTTTCTTTCTTTCTCTGTCTTTCCCTCTGTCTCTCTGTCTCTCTGTCTTTCTCTCTCTCTCTGTCTCTCTCTCACTCATTCTCACTTTCAGAGAAATACAGAGAAGCGAGAAATCCAGGCTGCAAAATATGTCTCTTAATACGCAGCTAAATATTTTATTGTTCCTGTCCCTACCAGATCATGGATGCCATAAGCAAGCAGAGAAAAAGTGGATGCCAGATTTCCCAATAGATTTTCTCTGCCTCTCTTTGCTTCTCCACTCCCCTCGGAGTGGAGGGCAAACAAGTCTTCTTCTGAAACTCTATTTTAAAACATTATTTTTGAAATGTCAGCGGGACAATTCCCAACACATACAAAGATTGACTTGCAACTAAAACTCTTGAATGGAGTCTCTAAATGTTCAGTCTCAACAGATGTCAACATCTGGGTGACTTTGTTTGGCCTTAGAACCTACATGAGGCCAGGTCTGGCGAGAGCATGGACTGAACTCCTCAAGAAACTCTCAGGACATTTTGATAAATCAGGAAGCCATGTAAAAAATACCCTATTTAGAGGTATAATTATTAGTTTGGGGAAATGTGAGGAGATAAGTAAAAGAAACAATGGCAAACTATTTCTGCAGCATTGCCAGGATATCAACAGAGTCACTGTGAGTTGAGTTTGAACTGGAGGAGAATGGATACTTTTAGAAGCTCCATAATTAGATATTGGTAGATATTGATCTAACTACTATATTTTTCAGAATATAAGACGCTCCGAAGTATAAGACACACCTAGATTTGGGGGAGGAAAACAAGGGAAAAATATCTGCCTCTGTCTCTCAACAATTTGTCTCCTTGCAACAAACACTACGGACAATATACACTGTTTGTAGTGTTATATTTTAGACTATACTTGTACAGATGCTGTTAAAATTGATGTGCTTTCTGGAAGTAGAGTTATTCTCTGCTATTTAAAAGAATAGCAGGGGGCCTCTTCAGAATCAAGCATTTATTTTAAAAAGCTTCTTCATTTTGTTAGGTTGCCTACAATAATAATAAAGCAGTCTTTAAAAAAAATAATTCTAATAATTTGAACATTCTATAGGCATTTATAGTGGTTGACTTACCTCTTTGCAGCAAACAGCCTGATTAGCACAAGAAAAAAAAAATCTGCCTCCCAGCAATTTGCCACATGGAGCAAACATCAAGTTTCACTTTCAATTTCTCCCAATCATCAGCTGTTTCAGCTTGCAGGGATTGCTATAACTTATTGAAGCCTCCGCAAGCCCCTGTTTTCTGCAAAGAGGTAAATTGCTGGGAGGCAGAGGCCAAAGGGTTGGGGCCGGCCGGTGGGTGGGAGTACAGTCAGTGTATAAGATGCACTGAAATTTTCACCCTCTTTTTTTGGGGGAAAGGTGCGTCTTATTCTCCGAAAAATGTGGTATATAAATACATCGTATGTATTTTTTTTAATATTTATTATCCAGTAAACAAATCTTATTCAATTCCCTTGAAAAATTAAGAGCATTTAAAATCTCTAAGTCTCAGTAAGATACCCACACAAGCACATATATAACAACATATGCAACCACATGAACATCAATCAATTATTATCTTCCCATTTATTTTCTGTAACTTCAAGTTTCAGTAAAACCATTTGTTAATTGGTAGCTTGAGAAATGAAGGCAGCAATTCTTTTATATTAAGTAGCAGCAGATCAATAACCCAGTATGTGAATTCACAGAGCAAAATGGACATTGCCATTGGATTCGGAGCCAGTCAGTATGGTTAGGAGGGGACACGCCTTTTAAGCCAGCCTTATGTACATTTCCTGGCAAAATACATGGGAAAATCCCATTGGGGAAAATTCCACTTAGGGTTAGGCTTAGCTCTCGGTGAATTCGCAGAGCAAAACGGACATCACCATTGGATTCGGAACTCATCGGTATGGTTAGGAGGGGACACGCCTTTGTTCTGACTGAATGGTGAAGAAGAATGGTGGAAGGCAGAACTGAAGAAGCTTTTTGGATGAGAAGTGAAACATTGTCAAAGCAAAATGGAGTCCAGATGCCTTTTCAAAAAGCACCTTTGGGGCAATCATGACCTGGATGACTGAGATCTCCATAGATTTGCCCACACGATGTCTAAGTCCAACCCTCCTTGAATTCCATTAACCCTTATCTACCACCAATTTGCTTTGACTGTTAGTAGTTCAGATTCTTTTAGAGAGCGTTTGTATGCAATAAACTTGTATGCATTTGAACCAACCTGACTTGTAATTTGCTGTGCTTGATATTGACCAGTTCAAGGAGAATTCCAAAAGATGAAGGAAGACAAAACAAGTTTTGCAAATTACTCCAACAGGGGGAAAAAAAAGATAGCGCTGGATTAATTACTATTCCCTACTTGAGTTTTTTAGCGGCATGCCAACCCCTTCGGGACACACATCATCTGAAGTTCAGTGGAACTGAATCCAATTTCATTCCGTTTAATATGAAACTTATATTCTTCTACCCTTTCTCTGTACCCCAATGTTCAGCTTGGTTTACAGCAATAAGAAATCTGAAGTTATTTAAAAATGCAGGGGGAAAAGTAAGGCGACCAAAATTAAAAACCGAAATGAAATGGAATCATTAAAAATTCAAAGTATACCAGAATATTAGAAGAATGAAAGCCAAGCATATTTTTTGGGGTAGTGCATTCCATAGGTTGGGAACCAAATGGAAGATCCTCTTGATAGGAAAGTAGGAGGACTTTCCCCGCAAGGTGGAAACCTGAGCACTGGTAGAAACTTTTCAAGTTAATAACTCTGGTTGTTCCCCTCTATATTATTAAGTGACTCCTGCTTGATGGATTGTTTTCACTCTCGAACTTACCTCTGTTCTACCATATATTTTTCTCCCTAATTAATTAGGCAATTATTGTGATGGTTCTCCAACTACGTTTTTCTTGGGCAGGGACTGAAGTTACTCAAAATGAAAGCATGCATCCATTAAACTTGGAAAGTGGTCAGGGTTCAAAAGTCATTTCAATGCTATTTAGGCAGATGCTGATGCTGGCATTTCTACATCTGCACAACGATAAAGATCTCTATGCATCATTGCATTCACCAAGTCACTCGGTATTCCCCAGGGACGTAATCTTGTCACTTTATTTATTTATTATCAAGGTGGGGTTTTTTTGGTATGCTTGTGCAAAATATCGGTTTTGAGATTTGAGATTTGAGATTTATTAATATTTGTAGGCCGCCCTTTTCCCTGAGGGGACTCAGGGCGGCTCACATAAAATCGGGGAAGGGGAGATACAGACATTAAGATAAGACATATAATAAAATAATAAACAACATACATTCATCATTCGGGAGGGGAACTATCCTTGTCCCCAGGCCTGACGGGCGAGCCAGTTCTTCAAGGCTGTGCGGAAGGCCTGGACGGTGGCGAGGGTGCGAATCTCTACGGGGAGCTCGTTCCAAAGGGTCGGGGCTACTACTGAGAAGGCCCTCCTCCTTGTAGTTGCCAGCCGACACTGGCTGGCCGATGGTATACGGAGGAGGCCTAATCTATGTGATCTTATTGGTCGCAGGGATGTAATTGGCAGAAGGCGGTCTCTCAAGTATCCAGATCCACTGCCATGTAGGGCTTTATGGGTGACTAATAGCACCTTGAAGCGCATCCGGAGATCGACAGGTAGCCAGCGCAGCTCGCGGAGGATAGGTGTTATGCGGGTGAACCGAGGTGCACCCACAATCACTCGCGCGGCCGCATTCTGTACTAGCTGAAGTCGCCGGATGCTCTTCAAGGGCAGCCCCATGTAGAGCACGTTGCAGTATTCCAGCCTAGAGGTCACAAGGGCCCGGGTGACTGTTGTG